>NW_004949100.1:21629391-21694660 GCF_000317375.1 Microtus ochrogaster | reverse complement strand
CTTGTAGACCAGGCTGGTCTCGAACTCACAGAGATCCGCCTGCCTCTGCCTCCCAAGTGCTGGGATTAAAGGCGTGCGCCACCACTGCCCGGCTTGCATTAGCTCTCTTTAAGTGACAGGTACCACCATCCCCAGTTTGGAAATTGTGAGTTGTGTTAGAAAAGTGCGGGGATGTGTGGATGGCAACAGTTTCATTGTCTGTGCGTGAGCACCAGAGGGAAGACTGGGTAAAACATGAGCAGCTCACTGGAAGATGACACATTTCTATTTCTCAACACAGATTCTTCCAGACGAAAGGCGTGGAGCTGAGCTTGACTACCAAAAAGCCTTTGGAAATGAATGGAAAAGGGCTGGCGGACATACGGATCCAGACAAAAACAGGCCAAATGCAGAGTTTCTTTTGGCCCACCCTAGATACCAGCTTCTCTGCAGCAGTACGTCCAGGTAGCCCGTGGGGACTCCAGCTGGAACAGGGCCCTGATATGGTAGTTCAGGAAGGCTCAGTGTTTTGTCTTTTCTGCGTTGGGGGGCTGTTTCCTTTTTGAAGGAACTGTGGGCACTTTCCTGGCACCGTGTCAGCGAGTTGAAAACAGACAGTACATTGGCAGTGTCAACATGGGTTCCTGCAGTTTTGGAAAGGTTGGCAGTACTCCACGTCATCTCAAGTGCTGGTGTTTTTAATGCTTCCAGCACGGCAAGTTCACACATAAACTTTCGTTCTTCCCATATCCCATCCTTAGGTCTTGTCCTATTTTGTTTGGCACTTAGTGTTCACAATGGTTTCTTTAGCACGCTAGCTGGGCCTCAGGCTTTGAAGCAAAGGATTGGGCCTTACGTCCCAATGTACTTTTCACTTTGTTTTAATCTCATCATTTCACCATTCCATGGTTCAGTTTTAGGCCGTTTTTCTTTTCATATATTTCCAATGCAAGCAGCTCACTGCATAAATGCTTCAGCTGGAACATTATCTCAGGAAGACAAGCTGCCTGTGGGAATTGCTTTCAAATTACTCCATTAGCTGGCCCAATTTCCTGGCTGATCTAGGTAAATTCGGAGTCACTTGAGGGTAGGGAAGGGAAGGTTCTAAGCAGCCTGCAGGTGCATACAGTTCAGATTCTTACTGCCTAGTGTGTGCAGAGAAACCCAAAGCACTTGACCAAGGGCAGCAGGATAGGAGTTCAGCCTTTCTGCAGTTCCACTTTTAGTCCACCCTCAGCCCAAACAAAGAATTCCAGAAACCAAAAATTGATTATTTTAACTGCATACCATTCTAAGCGGTGTGGTGTACATGGCTGCCTCTGCCTAGCATTCCATGCTGTATGTGTTGCCTGCCCTGAGTCATTCAGTGGCTCAGCATATAGACCACCAAGGTGTCAGTGCTTGTGACAAGTGTTCTGACTTGAAAATACCCCCAACACAGATGAATTCCATGACATGATCCTTAAAATACAAAGAGAAGCTGAGAAATGGACTTACTGAAGCTTGAAAGTACAGAAAGAGGTTCTGAAAGCGCAGGTTCATGTAACTTCCGTCACAGCTTACTGGTGTGGTTGTTAGCATCCTACAGTGTCTAATTTATGATCGTAGGTACATGTTACTTAAAGACATTGAAATAAGATCTATCTAAGGCTACTCAGGTTCAGGTATCCACTGAGGTCCTAGGATATGTCCCTAGGAAGCCACTGCAGGTGCAGGAACTGGTCTGCAGCAGGACACTAAACTCTTGACTGGCTAAAACCTGATGGGGTTCTATGACTTTTTTCCAGATCATACCTTGTTTTTCTCAGGACCCTGAATGAAAGGGTATTTTCAAAACTGAAACCAAGTTAAAAGTTCAGAGGTTTTGAAAGCATGGGAAGCTTAGTCGGACTATTATTAGAACAAGCATGGAACATACAACCACAGAGATGATCTTCTTTGGGAATGGCTATTGTGGTGTGTGTGTGTGTGTCTGTGTGTGCGTGTGTTTCTCTGTAGGTTTGGAGCCTGTCCTGGAAGTAGCTCTTGTAGACCAGGCTGGCCTCAAACTTGCAGAGATCTGCCTGCCTCTGCCTCCTGGGTGCTGGGATTAAAGGTGTGCACCACCAGCGCCCGGCAGGAATGGCTCTTGTTTAGCTCTCCTAACCACCCAACAAGCAGCTCTGCAGGAGGAGGCTAATCCCAAACTAATTGATCAGTGATGCTGGGTAGATCCTGGGAGAGGCTCTGTTCACACTAACATAGTTTCCTTACTGTGGCCTTTAGCTAATTGTTCATCCCTTTCTATTTCTTCTTAAACAGAATATGGTGCACCTGAAGATGAGGAACTCAAAACACAGCAGCCATTCATGCTCAAAAATCAGTTGCTAAGTAAGAATCCTTTCACATACCTGCTTTGTTCTGGGGTCTTGGGTGTCAGCAAATAGTGATGGCTTGCTTGATAGGGATGAAGTGTGTTTCTCCTAAGCCAGTGGCTCTCAACTTTCCTAATGCTGCAACCCTTTAATACAGTTGTGGTGATCCCCCAACCATAAAATTATTTTCACTGCTAATTCATAATTGTCATTTTGCTACTGTTATGAATCATAATGTTAATACCTGTTTTCTAATTGTTTTAGGCAACCCTAGTGAAAGGGTTCAAGACAACACACACACACCCCAATTGAGAACCACTGTTTTAGCGAGTACTGATCCCAAACTCACCCAGTTTGTGTTGGGCATTCTGATGTCCCCCTGCTTCAGACTGTGAAATAGCCTTCTAGGTGTAAGAGAGAGCAGAGTAGTAAACCACATTGTAATGTCGAATCCTACACTGTGTCCCACATGCAGAACCCTCGGTGAACTGTCAGGAGGTAGTGTGGAGGGAAAGAAAAAGGTGATAGAATGCTGGTTCCGCTGTTTGAGACATGATCCTGGTATATAAACCCAGGCTGCCTTGTACTCAATATCCTCTATAGCTCCCCCATTCTGGGACCATGATAATATCTTTTTGGTTTTTTGTTTTGAGATAAAGTCTCATAGCCGGCATGTGTTGTATAGACTGGACTTGAATTTGTGACAATCCTACCAAAAGCCTTTCAAGGTGGGATTATAGCCTGGAACTACAGGTGTATACCACCACACCCTAGCTTCATGGGAATATTAATTTATAAGGACTGAGCCAAGTTATTGTGCCAAACTGATGCATTATCTGGCAATCTCTTGGGCTGCATGTTTTTACTTATTGGTGCTAGTAATGAAACTGAGGTCTTGTGTATACAAAGTATACGCTCTACCTCAGAGGCACAATCCAGTTCTGTAGTGACATTTCATTTGGATTTTAATAAATAAAGCTTGCCTGTAAAACAGCCCCACTGGTCAGCCTTACAGACGAGGCAGTGGTAGCATACCTTTAATCCCAGTTGCCACACTAGTTGCCATAGAAACCAGGCGGTGAATGCCTTCAATCCCAGCCTTAGAAAGGATTACAAAATGGGAGGAAACCGCTCTCAGTCTCATTCTGAGATTCCTGGAGGCAGGATTGCCATTTTGAACTGAGAGGTAAGATCCAGTGGCTGGCTGTTTTGCTTTTCTGATCTTCAGGTTGAACCCCAGTTTCTCTCTGAGTTTTTATTAATTTTGCTCATCACAGTTCTACATGCATGCATACTGTAAATCCCTGCTATGGTGGTTATTAACTTTTTACCTTTTTCCTTAAAGCATTGAAGATAAAGTGCTCAAGCAAACCTGAACAGAAAGTATTAGAAAAGCAGTTGCCAGGTAAGAGCATGCCCTTCTCTGCTATCCAAGTATCCATGAAGCACTGGCTTAGGGTGAAGCTAGGTGGAATGTTAACTTTTAGTTTATGTAGACCTTCATTAGTGCTTAATCTAAAACTTTCAGCTTATCTGGAAACAGTTTTATTAAAATATGTGGGGTTTTTGTTTTGAGACATGGTCTTACTGTGTTATTCTGACTGGCCTTGAACTCAGATACCTGCCTCCCAAGTAAAAGGCATTTGTAACCATGATAGTGTCCAGCCACAGGTGTGAGGACTTGCATGCTTAGCCCCTCAAAGGAATACTTCCCATGCCCATGTATTTAAGTTCCCAGATTGAATCTTTCCACTTTGCTTGTCTAGAGATGACTTCCTGATCAGGAGAGAAGTTAGTGCTTTTAAACAACTTGGGGAGAAAAATTTTTTTTTTTTTCAAAATCCTTTAAAAAACATTTGTACTACTGGAACTGACTTAATATTAGAATCACAAATTCTTTTGGATAATACAACTGACCTTAGACTTGCACTTAGAAGAATCAATTTTTTAGCATGACACAATTCTATAAATTCTCAAGATAAACTTGAGTCACAGCTAAGTGCTGGCGGGTTAGATTTAAAGCCAGGAGCAATTGAAGAAATGGAAACATATGAGTCTGTTTGACTCCAGTAAAATATTTCCCTATTTGCCTACCAGTGCAGTAAACTCATCGATTTTATATCCATGTTCATCAGACAAAACAAGCTTGCTCATGATAACACTCGTGGAAGGCTAGTTGTACTCAAAAGAGTAATTTCCTGAACTACTATCCATTTATGTTTCTCTTTTAAATTAGCAGTTCAGTTTTTGTGACTGCTTTGTAATATATAATGACAAATTAACAGTGTGTATTAACTTCTTGTTACTCAATGTAAGGATAGTTATGCAGCTCATGGCAGGGAAGGCGCTGGTGGAAATGTGGCAGTAGTCACATCATGTCCTTACTATGGATGCAAAACTATGCTGACAGCTCGTCTGCTTCCTCCCCTTCTTGTCCTTACTCAGTCTGAGACCCAGCCCACTTCTCTAGACACAGCAGTTTTAATCAGGCACACTCAGGGTAGTAGGACTGTTGAATGGGGTCACAAACAGGAAAAGACGAGTTTTATTCTAAAATAGAGAAGATTTATTATCACAAGTTGCATAAAAACACAGCTTTTATAAAAAATGATTTTTATAGAAAAATAATTGACTACATTGTGATATTTGTAGGACACCACACTATTGCTGTACTTTCAGGTAAAGCTTCAGAGAAACTAATTTTCTTCATCGCTGTCTTTGGAAAGAAGTTCCTAGTGTGTTCTGAACAGACACAGCATTTGTTTTGCTAAGTTACCTTCCCACACCTGGTAGTCATTGTACACATCCTGATGGTGACCAGATGCTCATGCTGGGAGGGACCTCATCAACCACTGAAGTCTACGCTCTCTCCTAGAGGAAAAATAAGGCTGAGAGGTGTCCTCAAGGCCCCACTCATGGGATCTTCAGCAACCCATTAGGAAGTTATCACAAAGGCCTATATTTTTCCTCCTCGGTGGGGTGATTATTTCTGGCTACTCAGATTGAGGAAGAAATGACAAATGCTTGACATTTCGCTGTCAAGACTACTTGGGTCAAACATTGGCTCCATTTCCCAGTTTGCCAAAGAATCGACTGGCTGAGTGACTCAAGGACAGATCATGGCTGAGCTGGTTGTACACAGTCATCATTTGAGAGAAATGGATTTTCCTTTTCTTTGATAGATTCCATGACAATTCAAAAGGTAAAGGGACTGCTGTCACGTCTTCTCAAAATTCCTGTTTCAGAAATTCTGCTGTCCTACGAAAGTCCCAAGGTGAGTTGCTAAGCTGAGTTCTCCACAGTACCATGAGCCATACATGACAGATATTAAATGGAGCGGCATGTATAACATGCATCATCACATTGTCTACTCACTCTTCCCCACTTGGTTCTCATTTTAGATGCCGGGCAGAGAAATTGAACTAGGAGATGACCTACAGTCATTACAGTTTTATTCTGTGGAGAATGGAGACTGTCTACTAGTGCGATGGTAACAATCCAACCGTAAGAGTTTAGCGGCTGGAATGTTGTATATACCAGAAACAAAAACTTCGCCCTCATAAAGGATGAAGTTTTGTTGGGAAAGGACCATTTGGTTGTATATAGAATAAAGGCTTTGATTACTAGTGATTTTTCTACTCCGTCTGTTTCCACAGCTTACTGTATTCCATTATGTGGAGATGTAAATATAAATAGAAACAGCAGTCTAAACCTGAATAGTGTTAACATTTGCTGTGGGCTACTTAACTATCTGAAAAAGTTCACTACAGTGATTTGGTTGGTCGTTCGAAAAATGTCCCTTAAACTGAGGAAACATATCTCCTACTCTGTACAACATACTTTTCTCCACATTTTATCTACACTGAACCTATACTTCCACAGATTACTATACCTCCTCAAGCTTAGGTAAACATCAGGCAAGGCAGAGTATCTTCCCTACTTCCCTGTGACACTGAACCCTGAGGTGTTTACTTTTATCACACTCCAACAGTTTAGAGAATGCTGAGGTGAGACATTCAGGATATGCATTAAATGGTAAGAGAAAGCATGATACATAGGTAAATGAACATTTTTAAAAGCAAGACCCCAAACTTCAGATTACAGTATTTCCTTTTCAAGGCCAGTTTGCCCACGTCAGAGATCCACAAACTGGTATTTCCAGCACCCAGACTTTGGTATATGTGGCCCCAGCACCACACAGCATCTTTGTACGTTCTACGTTCTTACTGTCCTAATTGAGCTATGCAGAGCTATTTTATAATCATGATTGA
Source organism: Microtus ochrogaster (assembly GCF_000317375.1). Lineage (NCBI taxonomy): Eukaryota > Metazoa > Chordata > Mammalia > Rodentia > Cricetidae > Microtus > Microtus ochrogaster. The sequence goes on along the minus strand of NW_004949100.1, from coordinate 21,688,056 downwards.
GATTCAAATGGCATTATTACAACTTTCTGAATTTGGCCAGGTTTAAACAAAAGTGGTAATGATGAAATAATTACTGATTAGTAACAGTGATTAGGAGTTACAAATATTTTTTATAAAATAATTTGGTATTAAATAATCTTCCAATTTATAAATAAAAACTTATGCTACAATATCAGATGATTCATTAAGATCTGTGCAAACACTGGTAATATCATACTACTTATAGCTCAATATCAGCCACAGGGTCTCCTCAGACTTACAGTCCCTGGTCTTTGGGGATCACTGTACTTTTGCTTCACACTGACAAGGATCCCCACACAGCTCCTTCAGTTCCCACAGTCTGCTCAGCTCTTGTGGTGAATACTGAGGAGAAGACAGCATTCCTGTCTCACAGGTTTTCTCACACAGCCACAGGCTGTCCTGTTGAGAAACAAAATACAAGACAGAATCAAGAAACGATATGTGTGTGACACTTCAGTGTACTCTACCAGAGATTTGTGAGTGGGATGGATCCTGACTTGGGGAAAGTACCGCAGCCTTATAGTCCTGGGGCTGTGAACCCAGAAACTACAGTGTGAAGATTAAGAGTCACCTAATGCCAAACTAATCCAGAAATATACACAATCATTATATTGTCAATTAAAATAACTACATGAAGATTCTCAGAAGAGTCAGTACATGAAATTCTATAAAATGTACAGAGAGTACAGATGAACACTTTCATATTCCCTTTTAGAGAGAGGTCATAAAGCAGTGGCAGCCGTTCTGATAGGATGCTTGCAACTCTTTGTAAGTCACCTCATTTCAGTATCAAATGCTATGAGAGCAAAATTATTCTTCCTGCCACTGTGTGTAAGAACAGGCCGTCCAAGACTCCTAACTTGAGTCCCAAGTACCACACTGCTCAGCAAGCAACAACACGTATGAAGAAATGTGGAATCTGACAACACAAACCCTGAAACTCTTTTTAAACCATGATATTCTAATGGGCGTAGAGGCTGCTGGAACTAGCATGTGTCTGGAGGGAATCTGGTAATCCCTATCTCTCAAAAACACCTAGAATGAGGGGTTCACCAGTGGCAGCAGAGTGGGCCTCATGCCTTGGGTACATGAAAGAGAACAAAGCTTTCTGTCCAAGAAGCTCTTCAGTTCCAGAAGGCCCAAGGCAGTGAAGTGTTTAAAAATAATAGTGCCCCATTGAGCATGGCAAAGTGAATATCCTCTGTATGGCTCTTACAGGCCAGGGTCACAAAAAAGGATCAGCACATCAACAAGCTCCACAAGCAGCCTTTGATATGCTGAGTCTGACGCAGCAGCAGGACCCAGGCTGAACTGAATGGGTATGTACTCCTGTGTGAGTGAGAAGTGTTATGACTGAACGGCAGGCACTGCGTGTCCCGTTCACTGTACCTTCTACAGCCAGAGTCCAGAAGTCAATACAACAAATGAGGCAAAAGCCTGTTTTTCCTACCTTCAATTTTGATCTGTGCATCACCATCACCACCTCACTCCACCCTCCCTTACAAATAAAATGCTAGTAAAGTCTGTTGTAAGGAGTTGAGAGGTCTCACTGTCATGGGCCAGACTCAAGTCAACAGATTCTAAACTGTAAAACTATTAAGGAATTTCTGATCAAATCTAAAGACCTAATTCTTTTTTGTGGATAAGGAATTTCTGTTCACAGTATTTCCTTTTGGTTTAAGCTTAGACAATTATTTGAGGAATAATGAGGTAGAGTGTTGTAACTTAAGAGCATAGCTGGCATGCCAGAAGCACTGATTCTTATGTCTACGGTTGATCAACAGTATGTAAGTTCACTTGAACACCTCCAAAAGCTCAGAAGTGAAGCCAGCACCCTCATACCTGCTTACCTGGTGTCTTTTAGGTCCTATGGCTGCCATCCAAATGCCCATGCTGACATCTTCACCCTACTCATGGTCAAATGGAAACTTCTTAATGTTTTAAAGACAAAGCCATATGTACAAGAGCAAGCTAGGGATGGGATACAGGACACACAGTGAACTAATAAGCCTAAAGTGTAATGTGGATCTCATAGGTGGGACACTTGGTCCCTTAGACTGTAACCAAGTCAGAAGGAAAAAAGTGCTTCTTTGGCTTCTTCCTTTTAGCAGAAGCATTTACATTCCTCCACTTTGCAAATGAAGACTAAAAGCTGTGAAAACAGGCTCAAATAAGATAAAGACATCATGACTAGAGTCTGATAGATGGCAGGAATACATACATCCTTTAAGGAGTGATTCCTGCAGAGAAAGGACAACCATAGTAAGCTGGCTCTACAAGGACATCTCAGGACATTGGACTGGGTGAGTGATCTTATTACCTGATAGGTCTTTAATCTTCCGGAGTTGCCTGCCAGCCAGTCAACAATATCCTTGGAGATCACGTACCCTGACCCACAAGCAAAGGCAGGGTAGGCTGGGCTGGGGTATTCTAGCTCCTGCCACTTCCCAGTTCTGTCCACTGCCCAATTCAACCTGAAACTGAGATGTTACAAAGATGATGGCTGGCCACATCCTTCTACTAGATTCCTTTGACCACTACAAAGGCACAAGCTTATAGAGCAGGGGAAAATTCTTGCATCTAAGGAAAGGAATTATTTACCCAATAGTACTTTATATAGATTAGTTAGGTAAGCTCTCAGTTTCTTAATGAAAGCTAAGAGAAGCCCACCCTGTGTTTCAGTACATATTCAAATGAAACCAAACCCACCAATTTACTAATCCTGCAGTATTCCTAAAGTTGCAAAAATAATGGCTATGAAGATGTGTCATACATGGTCTAACAAAAAACATACAACAGCTTCAGGGTACCATGCCCTTCTAAAAGCACATCTTTGACTCTTGGCTGATAAGCCTAAGATTTTTTTTTTCTCTGTGTAACAGCCCTGTCTGGAACTAGCTCTCGTAGACCAGGCTGGCCTCAAACTCACAGAGATCCGCCTGCCTCTGCCTCCCGAGTGCTGGGATTAAAGGCGTGTGCCACTACCGCCTGGCTGAGATTTTTCAATAGAAAAAAAAATTACCTCTGGTTATAGTGACAGCAAACTAATCCAAAATAGTTTAACTAATAGGAAATTTCATAACATTTTTCTTGTGGAAAAATAACTTGCATATTTCATCCTAAATTAATTACACTTAGGTATACCAAAAGTCAACGTCTGTCCATGTTTCACTTACTTTCCCCACCAAAAATTAGGTCCATTTAGATTCTTCTGAGCAATTCTATTAAACACAGCTTCTAAGTCTATGTAACAGTCATCATCTGTCTTCAGCAGCAAACCGAAGCTGGTGGTTTCCACAGTCCTGTTGACAAAAAAAGGAATATGCAAGTAAGCCCCACCTCGGAAGGACATATACTATGGCTGTGCAGCTGTGCACCTTCAGTGTCTTATCCTGCACACAGAACCACAATCCAGTGCGAGTTTGAGACATCCAAAGTGTGTAGGAATGACTCCAAGGGAATTAATTTTTGTTTTGTTGGTTTTGAACACTTAATGCCATTCACACTGTGGGTCTGTTCATCCAAATAAGAAAGCAATAGACATTAGAAGATGTCTTAAAAAGGAGCCAAGACATGCTGAAGAGTTGGCTTAGAAGTCAGGACTAAGTACTGCTCTTCCATTTGTCCCACACATTTGGTTCCTGGTACCCATGTAGGGCAGCTCAGAACGGCTTGTAGCCCCAGTCCCAGAGATCTGATGCCTTCTTCTGGCCTGCAAAGGCACCTACACACACAAGGCAGACACAGAGACACATACACATGAGTAATTTTTAAAAAAAACCTTAAGATTAAAAAGAAATTGATTTTAAAGGATTATGATATAACAGATCACACCCCAGATGATTTTAAAATCTCGGTGGTTTGATGTTTCTGTATCAAAATAACAACAAAGAGGGCTGGAGAGATGGCTCAGCGGTTAAGAGCACTGACTGTTCTTCCAGAGGACCCGGGTTCAATTCCCAGCACCCACATGGCAGCTCACAACTGTCTGAAAATCCAGTTCCAGGGGATCTGACACCTTCACACCAATGCACATAAAATAAAAGATAAATCATAAAAAATTAAAAAAAAAACACAAAAATAACAATAAAGCAAATTTTAGCTACCCAACATCCACACAACCTACCATCTGTAGAAGTTCAGTAATTTTGCAGGAACATTCCGGTAAGTATCCACAACATCCACGAAGACAATGTCGTCATAGATGCTGCTCTCCTCCTGCAGTAAGGCATCTTCCACTCGTAGATCCTGTATGTGGTTTGAGAGTCTCTGGGGCCGTGAGTGAAGGCTTCGTAACAGTGCATCTCCTTCTGAAAAGGAAAGGCTGACTGCTGAAGGAAGACACTACTGCATGCTCAGGACCTAGAACTTGAAAACGTTACCAGATTCCTTCCCCAAGAATGCAGTGGAACACATGCTCATTTGGCTCTTCAGGTGGGGCAGAGTTATAGCTCACTTAGGCCTACTTGTGATAGGACATCAGAGATACTACATCCTACATGGGCACCACAGTGTTCTCTGCAGCACTGTTTGCTATGCTGGGAAACAATACAAGTAGAACCAACAAGAGTCCAACTATGCTTTACTTGCATAACAGAATACAATACCTTAAAAAGTAAGCTTCCAGGCTTTGCTTTGGAGACGGGGTGTTGCTACATAGCCCAGGATGGCTTTTGAAGTCATTTTTCTGCAGTCTCTTAAGCAGCATTTCAGGCATAAAACTTTGTACCCAGCTTGATAAGGAACTTATCAACTTGAAAACTTGACCTTTCAACATGTATCATAAAACAAAGTTAGCTACATTGAGTTTGCTTTTGCACTAGCCAACTTACCCTGAATAGTGTAGATAAAGCCACCTGCAACTCCCTCCACGCCTTCCATGAATTCATGAGGCAGTGTCCCTTCCCCAGCCTGAAAGGAATGAGAACAGAAGTGCTCCGGTATTAATGTATTACAACACAGAGCTGAATGGCCAGGATGCCTGACCTACAGCAGATACTAATGCCGTGGATTTTTATTTATTTTACTTATTTCTCTCTCTCTCTCTCCTTCCCTCCCTCCCTCTCTCTCTCTCTCTCTCCCCCCCCGTTCCTCCCTCCCTCCCTTTCTCTCTCCCTCTCCCTCATTTCCTCCTTCCTTCCCTCCCTCCCTCCCTGTTTTTTTCAAGACAGAATTTCTTTGTGTAATTATGGCTGTCCTCAAACTCAGAGACCTGCCTGACTCTGCTTCCTGAGTGCTGAGATCAAAGGTGTGCACCACCATCACCTGGCCTACTTCATTTCCCTATTCTCACTTTATGTGCATAGATACTTTGTATGTATGTTCAACACCTGAACCTGCATGAAGTGAGTGCCTTAGGATGTCAGAGGAGAATGTCACACCATGAGGCTAGAGGCACTATGAGGGCACTGGAACCCAGCGTAGGTTTTCTGAAAGTGTGGTGGACTGAATAAGAATGCATCCCCACCCATAGGCTCATATATTTGAGTATTTGGCGCTCAATTGGTGGGACTGTTTGGAAAGGGTTAGGTAGGAGGTGTGTTACTAGGGCGGGCTTGGAGATTTCAAAGTCATTCCCAGTTAGCTCTCTGCCTCGAGCTTATGGATCAAAATGCAAGCTCTCGACTACTGTTTCAGCACCAAGCAAGCCCTGTTGCCAGGCTCCACACCATGGTGGTCATGGACTCTGACCACTTGGAATCATGAACCCCAAATTAAACACTTCCTTTATAAGACGCCTTGGTCTTGCCTTATCACGGCAACAAAAAAATAATGAAGATAAGCAGCAAGCACTCTTAACCACTAAACCACCCCAGCCCCTTATGCCATGGATTTAAAGCATCAAGATGACTCTGGCCCGGTGCTCAAAATTCCAACTTAAAGATAAATAAATGTTCTTATACACACAACCACAACAGTACAAAACTCATCTTTGTTTACATCTAACTTTATCAATTTAAAAACATTAAAGAATTATTACTTTTTTACAAAAATTCTTGTAAATCTGCTAAGATCTTAGTGTATTTGAGAATTCAGGGACCATGTAGAGAAAAACTTTAAACCACCATCTGTTCTCAGCTGGGCAAGGCCAAGTGGATCATTTGTCTTTATATTTAAACCCAATCTTCAACTTAAAATAAGGAAACTTATTTTCTTAGCATAACAAATCAAAGTCTATGGAATTTTGATATAGCCTAGGGATTTTTAGGTTTCACAAATGGAAGGTGGCATGATATTTAAGGCATTTGTCCTGAAAATAATAAAAGTTATGATTCCTTCCATAAAATTCTCTATCTTAAATAAATAATGGATAAAATACTGTACATGGCCAACAAGGATGAGGGTGTGTAACATGTAACTTTGTGGGTCCATTTATTTAATATATTTTCTTTTCTTTTAAACATTTTAAAATTACATTTACTTATTTACTTGTGGATGTGTATGTACAGTTGAATCGAGGGCAGCAGGCTTGGCATCCCATGCCTTTACCTTCTGAGGGACCTGCCAGTCCTTATTTTCTCCCTGATTATGGATGTGATGGAATAATTGTGTCTTCTTTTCAGTGGGTGTGCAAATAATACTTTCTGAATAAGTAATAAATCACACGACACTCATTTCAAATCCAGAAATTACTTCATGTGAGCAGGGCTAATATTCAAGAGATTATTGAATATTGAAATGCCAAGTGTCTTCCTGGTCATCAGACAAGTACCAACAGGGGCTGTGCAGCAGTCTGCACCACCACCACAGCAGGCTTCTTGCTCACTAAGTCTGTCTATACCTTTACTACGCCATGTCTGAGAAATTTACCTAACTTGGATTTGCTTTAAATCTGAGGAAAATCTGACTAAAGGAGAAATGTGACTCAGAAACCCCACCCAGAGTTGCTTCAAAATAAAACAAATACAAGTACTCCCTCCCTCCCTCACTTTAAAGATGCCCAGGCTGGCCCCGGTCTCTGGGCTAAAGCTTCAGCTTGAAAAGGAGTTGGGACCCCAGGTACAGGACACTGTGCTCAGCTCAATATTTTGGTAGATAGTATTTTAACTAACATTTTGCTATCAAGGTAAGATGGCCAACTATGGAAGATGTGTTTCTTTTCTTCCTTTCTTAGTCTGTAGCCAGCTGGTCTCAAGTTCAGGGCAATCCTGCTGCTTCAGCCTCCTGAGTGCTGAGAACACAGGTATAAACTACTATACTTAGCTATGAACAAATGTTTCTAAAAATGCTCACTAAAAATCTATCAAGAAATAAAATACCAAACTTTAAAATATACCAATCTTAAGGCAAAACTACATTATTCATTAATATTGGAGTTACAGGAACATGCAACTCAAGCTGTTCACCTTCACTATGGTGAAGTGGCTCAGCAACACTTTCTACTGTGTATATATTCAAAACCCCTGTACGACACTGCCTAGGATAAAAGTAAATTCCAAACTTTATAATGCATGTAAGACAGTTAATATTTCTAACCAACCCAAAGAAATGAAAAAGAGCTTACTGTAATGACTCTAAGAACACCCCCTCCGTCATTCACTGTCACTCTGTGTAGGTTTCTGGACAAGAGGCCATGGAGATCTTGGCTTTCCCACACGATTGTACCTTCAAAGCTCTTTGGGGGAGGGGGGTGGAATAATAGATCAATTTGTTTATTCTTGCCACTTAGGTTCTAAGGAAATATTTATGTAAAACTTTAGAAAGAATGTCATCCCCTGCCCCCTGAAACACATCAGTTTAATTTTTAAGCCACAACTTGAATATTTCATTGTTAGTATGATAATGTATGTCCTCGGCTATTTCTTCTGGACACATAGAAAACAGTTCATGGTGTTGGCAGATGCTGTCTGGCTGTTCCTGCTGTCTCAATTTCCTAATGTTGCTACACCTTTTAGAGCTGTTCTTTCTAATGTGGTGTAACATGCCAGTTCTTTCTAATGTGGTATAACATACAGTTGTTTGCTGACCAAATGGCTACTATAACATAAGAATGTTTTGGTATAAATGTCTCTTTCCCACTATACTTAAAATAAATTCCCAGAGGTGAAATTACTGAAAAATGTAAAGTGTGTTTATGCATTTATTTTGGTACAAACTGTCACATTGCTTTTGAATACCATTTTTTATTAATTTATAAGGTCATTAGCAAAGTCTGAGAATGCCAACTGCATTGAACTCTTTCTGCTATAAAACTTAGAAAAAAAGTAAAAAGCTCAAGTTTATCTGGTAGGTTTTTAACACATGACTATTTAATATTTACCAAGCCATGGCTATACATTGAACATTAGAAATAAAAACAGAATAGCTCTTATCTTTAAATACTATCAACATGTCACCACAGGCTCACAAATGAAAAACAACACTTGGCAAAAATTAGGGTGCAGAAAGAACTTCAAATTACCACAAAAGCAGAGAAGTCTTGAAGTAGAAAAGTGGACAGCAACAACACAACACCTTCAGAATCATAAGCATCTCACAGGCTGTAGCACCAGGCTGAGGAGAGGAGGGATCTAAGGTAGAGCAGATACTTCTCTGCCCACCATGGTGACAAACCCTGTCCTCTGCCTGGAAGTGGGGAAGATTCCCAGGAAACTGCCTGTAGGTTGATCTAATTCCTCTTCTACAGAAGAGGAAATTATGCCCCTCACTGAGAAAAGCTTAAGAGTGAGGTTTAAGTAGTGATCTTTATTGGCAGTCTCGGGAGTGTCAGAGTATGATCAAAATATCCCACAACAGACTTTTCTTTTACGATTCCTTAGATAAGTAAGACATTTAACTTTCAAAATACCTACTGTTTCTAAGACTTAATACTACCCTTTGTCACTGAGACAGTCACACAGTTCTCAACTTTAAGTTAACCATGGCAACAGGCACTTTTAAAAACCATGGCTAAGAAGTTCTCTTGGTGTAACTGCAAAATTTAGTGCAAGCTTTGTTGGTGCTGCTGCTTCCACACTGTAGAGCTGACGTGTACAACAGAGCACACACCTACAAAAGCAACCCTGGTCTTCACTCTAGCCATACCTCTGGTAAGATGAACTGCTCCACAGGCTTGTACCATAGCTTGTTCACCTGTATGCCACAGCTTGGAGGACTAAATCGAGCGACGAAAAGGGCCTCCTGCAAGATGGATAGGGAAGGGCGGAGAACCAGACAATTTTCCTGTTATATATGTTAATGCAACAGATCTTCAGACACTGTGTAGCTTTGTCAGTAAATTCACACAGCCACCAATCACACTCACTGTGGTTTCAACAACTTTCAGGTATTTACTTTTTATGATTTATTTTTATTTTATGTACATTGGTGTTTTGACATGTGTGTCTGTATGAGGCTATCAGACCCTCTGGAACTGGAGTTAGAGACAGTTGTGAGCTGCCATGTGGGTGCTGTGAATTGAACCTGGGTCCTCTGAAAGAGAAGCCAGTGCTCTTAGCCACTTGAGCCATCTCTCCAGCCCTACTTTTTGTTTTAAAATGTATTTATTTTATGGTTTTTTTTTTGTTTTTTTTTTTTTTGTTTTAGTTTTTTGAGGTAGGGTTTCTCTGTAGCTTTGGAGCCTGTCCTGGAACTAGCTCTTACAGACCAGGTTGGCCTTGAACTCAGGGATCCGCCTGCCTCTGCCTCCCGGCCTCCACGGGTGTTTTACCTGCACGTATGTTTATGTACCACATATATGCCTTGTACACACAGAATGCAGAAGAGGGCATCAGATTCCCTAAAACTGAGTTTATAGATAGACAGTTGTGAGCCATCATGTGGGTGTTGGAAACTGAATTCAGATCCTCTGCAAGAATAACAAGCACTCTACTGCCCCATCGAGATTTTCTAGTGCTGTTGCCATGGTCACTAGATTACTATACTACCTGTTTTACTGCTCTAGGGATTCAGCTGACAGCCCTTCGCAATCTAGGTAAGCACTGCCCTACCTGCAGCGGGCACAGCCCTCTTTTAAGACAGTGTCTTGCTAAGTTGCTAAGATACTTTTGATCCTCCTGCCTCAGCTTCCCAAGCAGCTGGGATTTGGTTTGCCACCAGTCCTGAATGAAATTATTAAGATAAACTATGATTTAAAGATTATATATTTATACAGGCTTTAAAAACCTACCTTGACATGAAATGTATTAAAGAAAATGAGTGTTTTCACTAAATTGAACCAACATATTTTAATATATATAATATATATTCAATAATATTTATATATTTAATATCCCCCATATATACGCAAGAACAAAATGAAAGTTCACAGATCTCTATGGAAAACCAATGTACATGGGAATCCTTCAAAAGGACTTTCAGACACACAAACCACAACAGGGAAGAGAAGAGGACGGCTCTTAGGATGTGCACTGTTTTTCTTTGTGCTTTCCCATGTCTTTCAGGCAAATGCTAGGTAAGTACTCTACCACTGAGCTACACTGCAGCCCTTCCATAAAATCTTTTTTTTTTTTAAACTTTTACCACAGTAATAAGACTGCTACAATCCAGTAACTGGATAAAGCAATTCCCACTGAAATCATGACTATAATGTGTCTTCTTTCTCTTAAATTTATGTCTATCAACATATTAACAAACCAGATATTCTTTTTTTAAAAAAAGATTTATTTAGGTATATGGGTGTTTTGTCTACATGTACATTTGCACACCAGAGGAGTGCAAGAGGCATCAGATAGGGCTACAGTTATAGATGGTTGTGAGCCACCATGTGGGTGCTAGAAATTGAACTCAGGATTTCTGGTAAGAGCAGCTAGTGCTCTTAACCAATGAGCCATCTCTCCAGCCCCATTTTATTATTTTTTAAGACAATTATTTGATTATGGTTGCCCTTATACTTATGATCTTCAAGCTCAGCTTCCCTAGTGCTGGAGTCTGTGGATGGTGCCAGCATTCCTGGACGGAAAGAAAGACAACTCAGGAACACTGCAGCAGAGCCAGAGCATGTGGGAGAATGCTGTGAAGCGCTGTCCTCCGGACATGACATGACTGTTGCACACAAAACTCACAACAGTGCTTATTACTGACACAAGACCTGCACAAGATCAAGTCAGTTAAAGATTCTATCACAAGAGTGGGGGTGGGGCTAGAGCTGGAGAGATGGCTCAGCAGATAAAAGCACTGATTGCTCTTCCAGAAGACCTGGATTCAGTTCCCAGCAACCATGTGGTGGCTCACAACCATCTATAATAGGATCTGATGTCCTCTTCTGGCATGCAGGTATATCTGCAGAGTACTCACACATAAAATATAAATAATAATAATAATAAAAAGATTCTATCATAGGACAGGGAGGAGGTTATGAGGTTCCTTTAACTGTGGAACTACTGGAAGTTGATAGCTGTGAGGGAGACTCATTTTTCTTTTGAACAATGACCACTGGTAGGTTCTCCACGGTCCACCATGGTCCCCCAGCGGATGGCCCCAAGCCCATGTTCACATAATCAGCACTAACTGGACTCAGTGGGCATAGGAAGGAAGAGAGAGAGGAAAGAGGATCTAGCTATATCACCCTGTCTGGCCTGGAAATAGCTTTATTGACTAGATGGGCCTTGAACTTGTGGAAATCCTCCTACCTGACTCCTGAACACTGGCACTACAGTTCTGTGCTTGACCTTGTTTGACTTCAACAAAACTTCAACCAACTAAACAGTCAACAAAAATTGAAAAGGAGCTTCTAGTAATAGCAGCCCAATTATTATCTATAGATAACAATGATGAACCCTGGAAAAACATAAAAACATCTTAGCCAGATATGATGATACCCACCTGCAACCCAACACTTAGGAGGCTAAGACAAGAGGATTTCAAGTTTAAGGGCAACCTGGGCTGTCCCACCTCAAAAACAAAAACAGACCAGTGAGCAACAACACAAAGAGGTGAATGAAACTGGAATTCAAACACGTAAAACGTGGAAGAGAATCAAACCATGGGAAAAAGGGAAACTGGGTCTATTCTATCTTCCCTTAGTGTTCTTCATTAAAGATACAATTCTATACCAACTTAAAAAAAAATCAGAGGACACAGGATAAAAACAGTTACAAGGAAAACTCACAAGCAAGGAAAGTTCTCACACATACATACAGAGGTGGGGGAGGGAAAGGAAAGGAGAAGGAGAGGGGAGGAAGGGTGAGCTTTAATTTCTTCCCATAAATCCTGCCCAATCTGAGACTGATCCATGAAACACACATTGGAAGCAGAACCCAGGCAGCCCAAGTAAGAGCAAAAAGAGCCAAGCAGGATTTGAACTGTTGTCCACTGCAAGAACAGTTTAGAATCCTCCAGCCAACTTAACTGCTTGCTACTGCAAAACATGAAGAGAGAAATGGATTCTCGTTGAACTATGTATTGAGAGGTCTCACAATAGATCATTCAGAGTATCTAGTTACTAGTTGCTAGGCATAAAAGAAAAACCTATGTCAACAGAAAAGACAATACTACCAAGGCAGAAACCCACAAGGCTTAGAGTAAGCAAACAGACATCAAAAAAAAAAAAAAAAGAAAGAAAGGAAAGGAAAGGAACACTATCAGTTAACAAAGTAATAGGTTTCCATATGGTGTTTTCATACATATTTCATTTTGGCTTATTATCTACCCTCTTATCTCCCTAGTCCTACAGTAGCATTTAGCTCTCCCACTGTTATGAAATATTCCTTTACACTGTGTGAAGATGAGTCACTGTGACTGGTTTAATAAAAAGCCAATAGGCAGGATTTTGGGGGCAGAGAGAACGCTGGGCAAAAGGGAGGAGACACCAGGGATGTAGAGCAAGCAACATGAGCATTACAAAGTAAAGGAAACCAAGTCACATAAAAGAACGCAGATTAAAAGACATGGGTTACTTTAAGTTATAAGAGCTAGTTAGAAACAAACCTACGCTATCGGCCAAGCTTTCATATATAATTAGACTCCATGTGGTTAACGTTTCTGATCCAGTTTGAACTGATTTTTTGTGCAAGGTAAAAGATATGGATTTAATTTTATTCTTTTGCAGGTGGCCATACAATTAGCATCATTTTTGAAAAGACTGTCTTCTCTTCAGCTCATGTTTCTGACACCTTTGTTAATGAAGCTATGGGGAATTTAGGTTTGGCATTCCTAATCTAGTCCAACTTTTCCTTTTGCACATATAATTCATCTATCTATGGTAATCTCTCCCCAAGCCAGCACTACAATGCAACATATTTAACTTCAACCAATACAGGAAGAAAGATGGGAGTCACCCAACCATGGAGAAGGTTCAGTCTTTACATCTACTTAGGACAACAAGGAAAAGTTTCTAAAGAAGAAAAATTGGAAAAATCCTGGACATGCCAATACACACCTCCTGCTCTGCCTGATACAACTTGACTGTGATGTTCCTCTGAAAACCAACGTCATTGGCATCATAGAACACTCCAAGACTGGTAATCACGATTGGGTAGAGAACTCGGAAGCTCACACTGACAACTTGGTCTTCAGAGAGTCTGGATGAGGAAGTATCTTCAGGGAAGTTGAAGGCCTCGATTTCTTGATTCAAAACTAAATAAGCAACAAGAATAGGGTATTACGTCATCAGATAAAATCCAGACTTCTGCACACACACATGTGCAAACACATACAGCATCCCATAGGCAAATACTTAATGTAAGTCAACTGCAAGGTATCTATACGGAAGGCCTGGATAAACACTATTAAACATTATTAAAGTACTTAGTATAGTAAAAGTGATTAGAAAATTTGATCTTTCCCTGCAACTTTTAAAAATGCTACTTCCTATTAAGCAATTTGAAAGTTTATGGTATGTATGGAAACCACTGCGGTATAGGAGTAAATGAAATCCCTTTGAACAACACTGAGAAACTTCTATAAAATATTTATGTTATTAATCCCAGCACTCGGGAGGCAGAGGCAGGCGGATCTCTGTGAGTTCGAGACCAGCCTGGTCTACAGAGCTAGTTCCAGGACAGGCTCCAAACCCACAGAGAAACCCTGTCTCGAAAAAACAAAAAAAAAAAACAAAAAACAAAAAACAAAAAAAAAGAAGAAGAAAAAAAAATATTTATGGCAGATAAGTAAATCAAGCGGACTCTGAGCACCTACTCTACACTGCCCATCACATCTACACACACCACTTCCCTTTTGGGAAGAGCATTATGTCACTTACCAGGTAAGACTCTATAGCCATAAGGGACACTGAGTAAGCGTCCCCAAATCACAAAAAGTGATGCAATTGGGAATCAGACCCATGTTTCATGATTCACAAGTCAGAGCTCTTTTTATATCAGTTCCCTGAACTGTCTTTTTTTTTTTTTTTTTTCTCCAGAGCTGGGAACTGAACCTGGGCTTCACTCATGTTAAACAAGTACTATACCAGAGAGCCAATATCTCCAGCCAATAATTCTTTTTCAAGTAACTTTTCTAATTACAATAAAAGGATCAGGATAGATTAGATAATACGGCTTATTTGTCAAAAATTGTTTGAGAAATACAAAACCTACTTTAAAGACAAAGTTCTCTGTAGTTTTTAAACCCTGCTGATGACCCAACCAGGTAAAATCGATGTGTGTACACACATGTACAGACTGTAGCCAGTCTCTACATTGCTATCAGGGCTGTGAGTCCAATTCAGTGGTGAAGCTGACCTGCCCAGTACACACAAGGCCGTGGGGTTGATTCTTGACACTGCAGAGCTCACTGAAAACCACTGGATCCCACTCCTCAAAATAACACAATTAACACGAAATTTTGCTTTGACAGAATTTACGAAGTTCGCTGATATTCTTAGAAAGACAGCCCTGATTTACAGAGACTAGAATATAGCCCTATCTTGTACATATTTAGGGCCCTCACTTTAGTCCCTAGAAGGTATCTTAAAAAGATCTTCAATAAAATGGAGATTAACAGGAAATGCTGCCTCCTTGTTAATAGACATGAGATGGAGAGGGCAAAAAGGGACAGAATTTTTTTGCCAGGAGCTAGAGAGCACTGTCAGCATCCAGACTGGATGACAGCAAGTTTTTCTCTTTAGTATATTCAGGAGACAAAAGGCATCCAAAGTAGAAAGAAGCATGTCTATTAAAAACAGGAGGTCAAGTCATTCCTAGACTTTCTTTACCTTAAACAAATGTACCTTAAGTTCAAGCTACCTGGAGCAGGAAATCTTGTTGCTTTGACAGCAGCCATTAATCAAACCTTCTAGACATACTGCAGCAGGATTAACGTTCATGACCTTTAGATACTGAAATAACCCAAATGCTCAGGGGGTAATAAGTACATTAAACAGTGCAGTTTTAAAAACTATGTATTAAATGATGAAAGTGTCCTATTAATGGAGCATTTACCCCTCCACTATCAATAAGCAATTAAGATGGTAAGTTCCAGGTACCAAGTGCTGGGGATGGGAGCAGGGCTGCATACTGCTAGGCAGACACGCCCTGTGAAATGTTTCTGTATGTGGCTGTCCTGTTTTGATTTCTGTAAGCTGCTACATTAGTAATAACACATCTGGTGAGGTTCCGATCCTATGCTCTCTACCAAAAGCTAACGGAACCTCGCCTCAGAAGAACACAAATATATGTACAATTTTCTCTACAAACCTCATGATAAAGACTAGAATATATGCTCAATTTATTGAAAAAGTGGGCTGAAATCCAATCTATGAAAAAGGCAGGCTCTTTAGTATAAAATTATCTATGGAGTTCCAGAACCTACACTAAATGTTCTATCATTTACTTCACCCCGTACTAGTCTCCACGAGACTACTTTTCTTTCTTTTCTTCCTTCCTTCCTTCCTTCCTTCCTTCCTTCCTTCCTTCCTTCCTTTTTTTTTTTAAATAGCACTCTGTAGATCAGGCTGACCTGGAGCTCATTTGTAGGCATGTTGATCTCAAACTTATGGCAATATTCCTGCCTCCCAAAGGCTGCAATTAAAGGCATGCGCAATTAGACATTTTATTACTTGCTTACAAAGATGAAATGCAGACTCAGGAGGCCACAGAGCTAACATGGCAGAGCTGGCTTTAGAGCCACAGATTTTCAGCCCTGCGTATGATCACACCTCAAAAAGTGAGATACATGTAACTGTGAAGACTGATAAACTTTAAAACAGACCAGCACACCCGACAGATTTGGAAGCCTCCTTTAGAACTGCAGCCGAACACCATGGGAATGCTAATAATGTACTAACAGCCTCCCTGACAACATGGAACTCCCCCCACCCATTAGCATCAGCTTTCTGCAGCCTTATCCAGATTATCACAAACTTAATTCTAAGGAATATGAAATAACTTTTAGTAATTCAAACATTTTGTTTCTTTTGCAGAAGCTTAGTCAATAGCCCGTGACATTTAACCTCTTAATTTTTTTTTCTTTGCGTGTTCTTGATATATCACCCAGGCTGATTCCTAGCAGAAGTGATCTTCCCACTTCTGGTTCCCCAATGGTGGGATTCTAGGCATGTGCCACATCACCTGGTTGCTGTGGAATATCTTTTACACACTATGAACATGTGTTGTTCATAAAGATGCATTGGCCTATGGCAAGGCAAGACAGAGATCGGCGAGAAATCCAAGCAGAGATACAGGTGAAAAAGGGCAGAGTCTGGGAGACACCAGCATCTACCCAAGAAGCAACATGCCACAGCACCACGGGTCACATGACAACACATTAATAGAAATGGGTTAATTTAAATGTTAGAGCCAGCTAGTAATAAGCCTGAGCTATTGGCCAAACATTTATAATTAATATTAAGCTTCTGAGTGGTTATTCAGAAACTGGTGGGTGGGAGAGAAACATCTAGTTACACTTGATTTTAGCAATAATTCAAAATCAAAGTCAACTTACAATATTTATATCATAGTTTTTATCAATTAATTGGTAAACTCAACATTTTCCAAAAGTTCAATATTCAGCCACCTATGAGTAATCTAATTCTCTAGATGCACTAAGTCATACTGAAGAATATATTGGTCAGCCCTGAAATTCTTTGTCAGTAAAGAAATCCCAGAGACTCCCTGAGAGACTAGTCCATCCGTCAAAAAGGCTGGAATACAAATTTTGATGACAAATATTTAGTTGGTTAAAAATAGAATCTCTTCCATAAACTTTGCACCTTTTACTTGACAGCAAACATAGATAGCAACCTGAAGGACAACGCACCTGGGTTGGTGATGTTGAGCAGCCGGCAGGAGTAAGGATCCTCCCTGTCTTCCACAGGCACTTCACAGCCACGAGCACCTATTATGAACTTTACAAGCACACTAAGAGATGGGGAATTAATGTCAGTTATAGATTCATTTCACATAGAGCCATTTCCTCGTGCTCATTTCAGACCTTTGAGACTATTCTCTAACTTCACTATCAGCTTCTCAGAAACTGCATTTGGAAGTTTCCTTTTCTCTTGCTGGACTAGTACTTCTAAGAGGAGGTCCCTGCTGCTCCCGCCTCGTGTCACTGGTAACCTGTGACTTGTTACCCAAGGTTGTGCCCTTCATCTCTTCTTGGTCTGCTCATTCTTCTTACTCCCTGTCCTCTGAAAACACTAGTTTATTCCTAAGGCTGTAACTGGCACAAGAATGATTCTTGAGCTAGCATATCTAGTGTAGACTCATCCTTGGAGTAATCAATCCTCAAGTTCTTTGGCATCTAGAATACCCACAGGAAGCAGTTCTGAAGTGCTGGCTTATGAGAGCTAGTAGTCAAATTTTCAGGAATTTTGTAAATGGTTAAGTAGAGTCTTTATTAAACTACAGAAACATATATTTAAAACAAGGGAATACTCAAGCTCCCCATCCTTTTATTTGTTTGATAGAATATTTATGGTATACGGTATATATCTTTTATCTGTTTGATAGAATATTATGGTATACGGTATATATCTTTATCTGTTTGATAGAATATTTATGGTATACGGTACATATCTTTTATCTGTTTGATAGAATATTTATGGTATACGGTATATATCTTTATCTGTTTGATAGAATATTTATGGTATACAGTATATATCTTTTATCTGTTTGATAGAATATTTATGGTATACGGTATATATCTGTTATCTGTGTGATAGAATATTTACAGTATATATCTTTTCATACTTCTACACCCAGCTATGTCACAGTAGCTGTTTGAAATTATTCTTGGAGAAACAAATAATAATATAAATAAGGACTAGACTTTTTGTATCACTGTTTGTCTATCCTGAAAGTATAAGAAAATGTTAGTGTTGTAAGGAGCTGCATTCCAGCCAGCTCCGCACAGCTAGCTTTACCCGAAATAATTACACGGAAACTGTATTCTTTGGAACACTGCTTGGCCCATTAGTTCCAGCCTCTTATTGGCTAACTCTCACATCTCGATTAACCCATTTTTAATAATCTATGTAGCCCCACGAGGTGTGGCTTACCAGGAAAGATCTTAACCTGCGTCTGTGTCGGGTGGGAGAGTCATGGTGACTGACTGACTCGGCTTCTTTCTCCCAGCATTCTGTCTGTCTACTCCGCCTATCTAAATTCTGCCCTATCAGGCCAAGCAGTTTTCTTTATTAACCAATGAAATTAACACATAGACAGATGACTCTCCCACCTCATGTTCATAACGCAGATTAAAACTACGTATAATAGATGTTCAGTCGCTACTGTGTGAATAGTACTTTTTGAATGTCCAAAAACTATTACCTGATTCAAAGTCACTGACTTCATTGATTGAGAATAAAGTACTGAGCTATCTTAGTAAACACGTTAGTCTTACTTTCAAACTTTTTTTTTTGATCATTTTACTTCTTATGTGTAGGAGTGTTTTGCCTGTATGTAAACTCATGTGCCACAGGCGTGCATTCTCATGGAGATCAGAAGAGGGTAGTGGGTCCCCTGGGACTGGAGTTACAGACAGTTGTGAGCTGCCATGCTGGTGCTGGTAACTCAAGTTAGGTTCTCTGGAAGAGCATATAGGTAGGTACTTGCTGAGCCGTATATCTCCAGCCTTAAGTCTTATTCTTTAACATGAAATATTTACCTCAGAGCGATATGCCTTTGCTAATTCCAGAATAAGTTTGTTACGGATCTAATATCCTGGTAAAACAGAAGCATTCTATGAGAATTAGCTGGCCATATAGAATTGACTAACTTTATAGAGTACTGCATGAATGTTATTACCTATCAACTATGTGCTACATCTTTCTATCAATAAAATTATGAAATATACATATGAGCAGCCTCTTTTAGGAGCCATTCAATAACCATTTCCAGAGGACACTCCAGCCTGTGGGCACCTGAGCTCAAACACATGCTCTGCTGAGCTTCCTGTCCAGTACTCAGCACCTTGACTGGGGACTTCACAGCTCTCCACATCAGACAGTCGGCCTCCCACATCCTCTGATGACATCACTGCTCAGGAGTCACACTCCTCAGCAGTCCTGGTCTGAACAGGTCCTACTGACCTCTTACAGCCACAGGCCTTTCCTCCTTCCCCCTCCCTTACAGTCTTCCCCCTCTCTCCTTCTTTCCTAGGTGCCCCCTGCTCTAACACTTTCAACAGCCCCCAGGTTACATATGACTGATGTTTCTCAAGCACCCCAGGCTATTTTTAAAAGATTTTTTTTTTGGCCAGGTAGTGGCAGTGCACATCTTTAATCCCAGCACTTGGGAGGCAGAGGCAGGTGGATCTCTGTGAGTTCGTCAGTCTGAGGCCAACCTGGTCTACAAGAGTTAGTTCCTCTGGAAGAACAGCATTCCTAACTGCTGAGCCAGCTCTCTAGTCCCATCCCAGGCTGTTTTACAGGTCTCTCCATTGTATCTACACTGCACAACTAAACCTAGTTCTATGTCCAAGGCCCCTAGACTCCAGCTCTACTGCACCTTGTGTTTTAACACACATTGTGCATGACCTGCTTAGAACAATAAATGCATTAAAGTGACAAATTACAGCCTATCACAGAGGCTTAGAACCAAGCACAGTCCTCATAAATAAAGCTGAGTGTGACTCCTTTAGAAAAACACAGCTAGGCCGGGCGGTAGTGGCGCATGCCTTTAATCCCAGCACTCGGGAGGCAGAGGCAGGCGGATCTCTGTGAGTTAGAGGCCAGCCTGGTCTACAGAGCTAGTTCCAGGACAGGCTCCAAAGCCACAGAGAAACCCTGTCTCGAAAAAAACCAAAAGAAAAACACAGCTATCAAAGAATGCCATAACCACAGAATGCACCATCTCTTTCTACTGGGCAGCTGGGCGGAACACCTAGGTAGACGATTAGCATTTGTAATAAAGGTACATACAGACATGAGTGAATATGGCAACTAAATTACATACACTCACCTTTTTTTTTTTAGCTATCTTAAATAACCTTACTAAATCCATATAACTATTACGCCCTAGAAAGTTATTTTTGGGCTTCAATCTGTTCTTATGTAGACCATCCATTATCTTCAGAAAAACAAACACAAGCTTACTACATTTAAATAGCTGCTACAAAGGCAAATGAATTACTGCTATAAATTATACTGATTATTTTTAGTTCTCAGGTCTTCATTGTTGAGTACCTCACTCATGGAGAGGACAGGTTGTAGATACTGGAATTCTATCAGTACAGAAAACAAAAAACAAACAGCCTACTTCCTAGTGGGGAATGATGAATAACTTATAAATGTATTACACACGCTAGTTGGTAATGTGTGTAATAATAAAGTCGAGCAAGGGAAGACGGGCGAAAAGAAGCAGAGTGCTATTTAATATGAGGCTGTGTGCTAAGGTAACATCTACCAGAGCCCTGAAGGAAGGCTACCATGAAGACATTCAGTGAAAAGGTGGTCCAAGTGAGGGCAAGGCCTATGAAGAGGAAGCCTGAATAGTCAACACTGGGAGCAGGGGTATGGGGAACGGGAAAAACGACACTATACGCTTTTCTTACATGCAGAATCTAGGTGTGTGTGTGTGCGTGTGTGTGTGTGCGCGTATGTGTGTGTGACATGAAAGCAAAAGGATGGAATCACAGGAAGGATGAGAGGGTGAGGGTAAGTATGAGCAAAGTACAATGACAAATTTATGAAAATGTTATAATAATACAAATCAACATTATTTTGTATGCATTAAAAAAAATCCTGGGGCATGAGGAAAACACAGTAAATTGACTTACATGGGAGAAGGTGATGTAGACAAGGTCAATGACTACCATAATTTGGGATTTTTATTTTACTATATTTATTTATTTAGAGACAAGTGCCATTAGCCAAGACTAGCATCAAACTCAGTATACAGCTGAGGATGACCTTAACCTCCTATCTATGCCTGATAGGATTTTATTCTGAGAAAGAAAAGACAACAGAAACAGGCAGGAGCACACACATGCGCACACACGCGCAAGCACACACACAAGTATCAATGGAGGTTATGAATAGAGAATTAACAAATTGGACTAATCTTAAGAGGATCATTCTGGTGTGGTAGCTATATGGAAAATATAATGTGGAATAGGACCAAGACAAAGCAAGCTATCCATACAGGGGACTTCTGCAACAATCCAAGTGACAGGAAAAGGTAGAATTCAGATAAGGAAGGCAGGGGTAAAGGGTGTGAGAAGTCTGACATATGAGCTTGGTTGGCATGGGAAGTGAAGGCAAGGGAAACAACATAACACCATGATTTTGGTCTGAGCAGTTGATGGCACGTTCTTACTGGGCATGACAGCTCTCAAGGTGGATCTGAGGCCTTTCCTTGCTAGGTACAGGATTTATTATTGCGGTCATGTACTAAGGAAACCTACCAGGGAGAGGAATGGAAGCTGCCATGAGGAAGATAGGAAATCTATACATGTTCACTGTCAGTGACAAGAAAATTACCAACTGCAATTTACCTCAACCAAGAAAATGACTGTTTACTACAACCCCAAGAGAACTTTTTCTGCTACAGCCTCCATGTCTTCTCATCTTAGGTAGCTCAGCCCTATGCCTCTCCCCTCAGTTCTTCACCACAGTCTTAAGAGATGTTCACACTTAGTACATGACTGTATAGCCAGGGAAAGGCCGCAGAACCATTTCCAGAACTCAAGTTCCAGTAGTCTTTTCTGTCACGTCAACTGCTCAGACCAAAATCATAGTTTATGTTGGTTTTTCTTGCTTTCACTTTCCACGATAACCATTCATGCCCAACCATTCCTGAACACCAGCTGGGCCAACTATTATGAGCAGGGGAGGCAGTGCACAGCCCAGTTCTGGGAGGGTGGGTAGGAGAGACTGTGATGGCATGCCATACACACCATACATTATGCCATTAAAATACTGCACGACTGAAAATGTGAGGTTATTGGAATAATCTAAGATGCCAACCAGAAAACATTGCCTTCTGGCCTAACATCTTGATAAAACTGACTTCTAAGATTCAGAAGGAAATAGCCATTTCTCCCAAAAGGGCCATGTTTCTAAATCAGTGTCTCCTTTTAAAAAAAGATTTATTTTACATGTATGAGTTGGGGAATATTATTTTAAGGTGTTACTTTTGTGTATGCTGTGGTACATTTGTTTAATGATGTAAAGATGTGTTACTTTTATTTACATTGCATTTGTTTAACTCTGTGAAGCTGTGATTCTTTGCCTGACTGAAACACCTGATGGTCTAATAAAGAGCTGAATGCCGATAGCGAGGCAGGGGCAGAGAGTAAGCAGAAGGAGAAATGAGGACAAGGAGCAGCATTAGCAAGAGAACAAGGATGATAGAGGCCGCCGGCCACCCAGCCAGTCACAGACTAAGAGAGTAAGATAATACAGAAGTAAAAAAGGAAACAGCCCAGATACAAAAGGTAGTGCGGATAATTTAAGTTAAGAAAAGCTGGCAAGAAACAAGCCAAGCTAAGGCTGGGCATTCCTAACTAAAAATAAGCCTCCTTGTGTGATTTATTTGGGAACTGGGTGGTTGCCTCCCCCCCTCCCCCCCAAAAAAGCCAAAAGAGTAAAACAACACTCAACATGTATGAGTGTTTTCTCTACATGTATGTCTGAGAACCACATCTGTGCAGAGCCCACACAGAACAGAAAGGAAATCAGATCCTCTGGAACTAGAGTTACAGATAGGTGTGAGTCACCATGTAGCTGCTGGGAATTGAACCTAGCTTCTCAGGAAGACAGCCAATGCTCTTAACCACCAAGTCATCTCTCCAGTCCCAATATTTGACTTTTAAAACTAAGGGTTTTTTGTTTGTTTGTTTGTTTGTTTTCAGTTCTTGAAACAGACAAAGAGTAATTCAGAAAACCTACCGTTGACTTAAAGTAGGGTGCTGCAGCAAATGCTTCAGCCAGGTGTTTCTTATCACATTTCGAAGTTCATGGTTATTTCGAGCTGATAACACACCAACTACCACATCATAGTGACTAAATTTCCACTGAGGAAATAAGGCTGATTGACCTATAAATAAGCAATACATATTGCAAGTCAGTCACAACATCTCAACTACAGTAAACTAGCATATATCATAAAAAGTTTATTACACATAAAACATGCTTTTGCTTATAAAACATACAGATAAATAGAAATAAAATTTAAAATTTCATTTTAAATTAAAAAAACCCAAAACTCAGCATCCAGAAATATGTACAACATACTGGCATATAGGCTTTGGTATTTCATATGTATGTATCTATACATCTATGCTAGCATAAGAAAGATTGTCAAAACAAAGAAGTTTGTTATAAGAATCAGCTGTGAAAAGCAATATGGCATAAACAACATATAGCAGGCAGTAAGAAAGTCAATTAGGTCAGTTAGAATCCTGGGTCCTTCACGTATTTACTATGGGAATTTTTGTTGTTGTTTGTGGTGGTTTGAATGAAAATGGCAACCAAAGGGATCGGCACAATTACATGTGTCTTGGCTGGAGTAGGTATGGCCTTCTTGGAGGAAGTATGTTACTGTGGAGGTGGGCATTGAGGTCTCATATATGCTCAAGACACTGCCAAATTCTCAGACCACTTCCTGTTGCCTGCAAGATGTAGGTCTCTCAGCTCCTTCTCCATTACCATGTCCCCTCATGATGATAATGGACTGAACCTTTGAACTGTAAGCCACCCCAATAAAATGTTTTCCTTCATAAGAGTTACCCTGGTCATGGTGTCTCTTCACAGCAATAAGAACCCTAAGACATTGTTGTTGTGTTTTGAGACAGGGTTCTAACATGTAATCCAGACTGGCATCAACTCCTACATAGGTAAAAACTGGCTCTAAATGTCCGATTCCATTACTTTTGTTGCCCTGGTACGGGTATAACAGGCATAAACAGCCATACCTGGCTGAGTGTAAGTTATATAACTTCTTGAGTGTCGGTTTTTCTTAAACATAAAATGACTATGGTGTTTCTCAAAAAACATATAAAAATTAAGTGAGACAATGTATGTAAAGGTCCTAGTTTAGGGCCAGTAATATTTAAGTAATAGTTATTAAGTTTGGAGATTAAGTCAAGGTCCTCCATGTTAGACATTATCACTACACCTACACACACACACTCTCTCAAGTCAGCTAAAACTTTTAGCACAAACCAAATGTTCTAAAGATTGAAGCAGAAAAAGCAACATTTTTAGTTAAAAAAAAAAGTCCTTTAACAAATTATGTACACAGCTCACTTTTTACTGCTGTAAGATCTAACGGGCAAGATTCTATTTTAATTGAAAAATTCATCCTTAGAAATACAACAGAAGAGAGGCTATGTCTTTCTTTTTATTGCTAGTTTTTAAGCTTTAGAGCTACAAGCTTATATAGAGCTCTAAAAAGAATTTCATTTCACCTGTCTCCAGTGATGGGAACTGGTTCAAATGTTTTTAGGAATAAATTACTGAGGGTCAGGGATCTTCACTATACTAATTGTAATGTTTTTATATGCTGTAGGTGCTAGGTAGTCAGTCTAAAATGCAACAGAAACATGTTGATGCCTTTTTTCAAAAAGACTAATTAAAATAATTAGGGGGCAGATTCTTTTATGACAATAATTTGAAAGATATTACACTATAACAATTTTAATACTGTTAAGAATTTTTCATACAGCTAACCCTATTTTCTACAAAATAGATTATAGAACATATATTTGTAAAAAGGTATTTCAATTCTACAGAGATATTTGGCCAGGTAGTAGTAGTGTACACCTTTGATCCCAGCACTAGGAAGGCAGAGGCAGGCAGATTTCTGTTACCTGGAGGCCAGCCTGGTATACAGAGCTATTTCCAGGACAGCCAGGGCTACACAAAGAAAGCCTGATTCAAACCAGCCCCCCAAAAAGAGAGATTTCTATTTCTCTATTATCAATCTTGTACCAAAATAAGTTCTATAAATATAGACTTTATCTTCAACATAAACCTGCATGCTTATGAATTAAACTTATCTGCAGTCCTTGAATACTGATATCACTATAGTAAGTACTATATAAACGTTTTCTTTTTCTGATGTGCTGGATACCTAGGGCACGCTATACCAGCACTCCATTACTGACCTACATCCCCAGCCCTAGAGTATTATTTAATGCTTACCACCATGACACACCCCCAGTCCTACAGTGATTTAATGCTCACCACCAGACATATAGGTACTTACTGAGCAAACGAGAATTGTATACAATTCAGAGAATTGTACTGTCCCTAAATATGAAATTTTAAAAAATTCACAGATCAGAAACACTTTTTTCTCAGATACTTAATAATATATCAAAAGCTATGCCTAGTTCTAGAGTAACTGTAAATGAGTCAAATTCAGAATATAACTGAAATGCTTGTACAAAATTGCCAATGCTATTGATAGTAAGTGTACTACAGTGACAGAATGGAAGTGATGTACTAACCACCCAGTCCTGACAGTGATCCTACAGCTAAAATGAGGCACTACCTCAGTTAAGCAATTTGCCTCCCATGTGCCTCCGTTTCCTAGTCAAGAGACAAACTGACAGAAAAAGTCTTTTCTTTTTGTTTGAGACAGGGTCATGTGTTGTTCAGAAACTGACCTCGACTCCTGACTCACCTACCACCTCCTCTCAAATGCCAGGATTACATGCATGTAACATCAGAGCTAGCTAGAATTTTTAAATGCTTTACTGCCTCTGTTTTTAAAATGTCTTTCTAAAGGATTAAAAATCTGAAAAAGGGCAAAAGTCATATTTAACCTGTGTTTCATTAATCTGACATCAGAAAAATAAGATTTCTACACAAAAACAAAATTTCAGAATAATTCAAATATCCCTGAGTGTCAAATAGTACCTTATTTCTGGTGTCTAGTCAAAGGAGATCATTTAGAAATAAAGTACATAGCACATAATTTAACCTCGGCCTCAAACTTTTCATGAACTTTTTTCAAAGCCTTTATGGGCACTCAATCTAGCTTCTGCTTAGACTGTAAGTCTTTACCGAGATTAGGTCCTCTGTGATCCTAGATGACCACAAAAGGTTTCTGGTTATGTTTTTTTTTCTGGTTATGTTTTTAAAAAACTAAATACATACAAAGACAACCATTAGTATGTGGCAGTCCTGCAGATCAGCTGTAAACTAGTATTGATCTTAGCTCGACGTCTGCTCCCAATCCCCATCTAAGCCACTTCTGCTTCAACTGCTCTACTCTGAAGGCATCTCTTTTTCTTGCAAAGACTCAAGAGGGTTTCTCGGCCTTCTAGAGAACGTCTACTACCAGATAAATCAGATTAAGAAAAAGAAAACCAAGTTCTTTCACTACACATGCCAAGGTAAACCCACCCAACAGACTTCTCATAGAAAAGGCTAAACTTTTCAGGTGTGTGCTTTAAGCACCTAGGTCAGGTAGCCGGCCACTCAAGCTCACAGCTCCCCTCTTAGTTTCACCTTATGTCCTCATCACAGTTACAGGGCACGAGCATGGAAACAGCATTGATTCCAGTATCCAGAAACATGAAGGGGCAGATGGCTAAGACATAAAGACAAGTCATGGAAGAAGGCAACCCCGGGAAGGGGAGGGCGGGGGGAGGAGTCCAACTTCACTAGAAATCAAGCTTGAATTCCATAATTATACACTAGATTTTTTTTACATTTGAAGTGACAAATATCTTCTGACACAGTAAAAACCAAGTGATAGGTACTTCAAGAGAATGCTGACAGTGATCTCAAGACAAGTCTGCCTCACTGCTGCTAGGACTGCAACCTGGAAGTCTTTTACAGGGCATACTGCAGTCAGTCTTGGCGCACGACTTTAATCTCGGCACTCGCAGGCAGAGGCAGGTGGATCTCTATGAGTTTGAGGCCACCCTGGTCTACATAGTGAGTTACTGAACAGTCAGAAAAAGAACCTGTCTCAAAACAACAACGGCAAAGCAAAACAAAAACAGGACATACTTGGAATATATATTTAGCACTTTAGGAAAACAGGACCTTCGCTGACATTTCACTCTTCAGGTGCCGTCCACCTTGTTTTCTCAGGCAAGCTCTCTCACTTCTAATAGTTATGCACTGATCCATCCATGCTGGGTGGCCTGTGAGCTCCAGGATCCTCTTCTCTCTCCTTCCTCAATACTGGGGTTACAACTGTGCACCACTGTGCCTGGCTGAGATCTAATTCAGATCCTCATGCTTGTTGTAAGACAAGCATTTTATGGCAATTTTACCAAAACCAATCTACAGATTCAAAGCAATGCCCATCAAAATCCCAGCAAAATTTTTCACAGACCTCGAAAGAACAATACTCAATTTCATATGGAAAATCAAAAACTCCAGGATGGTCAAAACAATCCTGTACAACAAAAGAACTTCTGGAGGCATCACAATCCCAGACTTCAAACTCTGCTATTGAGCTACAGTACTGAAAACAGCCTAGTACTGGCATAAAACCATACAGGAGGACCAAAGGAATTGAACTGAAGACCCAGATATCAATCCACACACCTACGAACACCTGATTTTTGACAAAGAAGCTAAAAATATAAAATGGAAAAAAAGAAAGCATAGTCAACAAATGATGCTGGCATAACTGAATATCAACGTGTAGAAGAATGAAAATAAACCCACATCTATCGCCATGCACAAAACTCAAGTCCAAGCCAGGTGGTGGTGGTGCACATAAAAACAAACAACAGTGAACCTGGGAAGTACACTTGAACACATTGGCACAGAGACCACTTCCTAAATATAACCCCAGTAGCACAGACACTGACAGCAACAATTAATAAATGAAAAGCTTCTGTAAAGCAAAGGACATGGTCAACAAAACAACAGCCTACAGACTGGGAAAAGATCTTCACCTACACCACATTGGACAGAGGACTGATCTCCAAAATATACAAAGAACTCAAGAAACCTGACATCAAAAGAACAAATAATCCAATTTTTAAAAAAATGGAGTACAGACCTAAACAGAGAACTCTCAACAGAGGAATCTAAAATGGCTGAAAGATACTTAAGAAAATGCTCAATATCTTTAGCCATCAGAGAAATGCAAATCAAAACAATTCTGAGATTCCATCTTACACCTGTAAGAATGGCCAAGATAAAAAACACTGATAACAGCCTATGTTAGAAAGAATGTGGGGTCAGGGGAACACTCCTCCATTGCTGGTGGTAGTGAAAACTTGTATAGCTGTTTTGGAAATTGGCATGGCAATTTCTCAGAAAATTAGGAAACAATCTACCTCAAGACCCAGCAATATTGCTGTTGGCTATATACCCAAAAGACATTCAATCATATCACAAGGACATGTGTTCAACTATGTTCATAGCAGCCTTATTTGTAATAGCCAGAACCTGGAAACAACCTGGATGCTCCTCAACTGAAGAATGGATAAAGAAAATGTGGTACATTTACACAATGAAGTACTACACAGTGGGAAAAAATAATGACATCTTGAAATTTGCAGGCAAATGGATGGATCTATAAAAAAAACCATACTGAGTGAGGTAACCCAGACCCAGAAAGACAAATATAGTATGTATTTACTCATAAGTGGCTTTTGAACAAGGAAAAACCAGCCTACAGGCCACAACCCCAGAGAACCTAGACAACAAAGAGGACCCTAAGTGAGACATAAACAGATCTACATAGGAAGGTGAATAAAGACAAGATCTCCTGAATGAATTGGGAGTGTGGGAGAGGTGAGGAAGGAAAGAAGGGGAGTGGAGAAAAACATATAGCTCAATAAAAACAATAAAAAAGGAAAGCATTTATTTTACCAACTGAACTAGATTCCCAACCCCATAGTTTTCCTTTTTTAAATTAACATGACGGAGAGTGCTCAGCTTGTAAAAATATATCAGCCTGCACCATCACATGCCTGAAAGGAATGTGTACGAAACATCAAAAACATTTTCAAAATAGTTTTCAAAATAGATACTATATTGAAAATAATTTAGAAATACAGATCATGTTTCTTTCCTTTCATTTAAAAATAATTTCAACTTTTCCTCCACAGAACTTGCTTCCCTTTATGAAAGAAATATATTTAAATTATAAGGTCCTCGTGGCATGTAAACAGATGATACAGGTAGAAAATTAGTATCTTCTCCATTTCATGATTTGCTCATTCAAACTGAACACTTCTTATGCCTGCTGTGCTAATTGGCACAGGCCCACAGGGAACAAGATCTCCACAATGACAGGAATAGCTCACAACCCCAAGCAAGTGCCCCAAGAGCAATGACTATTTATATTAATACGTAATCTATCCCGAGAGTCTGGCAACCTATTAAACTTTGCAATGACAGTGGACATTAAAGTCTTAAGGGACATTGACCTCAAAACTGATAAATAAGCCTAAAAAGTCATAAAACAAACAAAGAAAACCCTCATGTGTATGCTCTTAGACACCATCCATCACAATCAGGCAGAAATCTTGAAAATAAGGAAAACATAAGAGCCCATCACAGATCTGTTGATGAAATAGGTACTGCAAAACTAGTATGCTCTTGCCAGTGTCAACGAAGCATACTGGCATAGGCTGTAGCCACCTCCCTAATACCAATACTCTCCAGAATTCCTGGAGTGTTTACAGTGACTGGGCACTGTTCTGAGTGTTTTGCTGAAAAAATCTTTATAGATCACCAGTTTATAGACATGGAAACTAAAACTCTGAGATACAGCATAGAGGGGTAATTTTGGAAGAACCAGCCCTAGGCAAAAAGTGGGGCATCAAGCTCAATTTGTCTTTGAACTGCTTGCCCTGTGTCCAAACATGCTGGAACCAGGTATCCAGCCCTACACCTAGCTCTCCAAGTATGTACTTATCATACATAAGCTCCTCTTCTTTCCAAGTCTGGCTTCCTTCTTTCCAGATATCTTACAAAGACAAGCCTTTTCTCGGTCACATCTTTCTACATTCACCACTACATAATTCCTATAAGGCAATGTCCAACAGTACACAGAGATCAAGTCAGTTTATATCCCCTGGTCCAAAGCCTGTATTTCCTTTGCTCTTTGTGCCTCTGGTGTGCTATATTGCATAAGAGGCCTCCTCACCAGTGTTGTTTAAAGCCCCTACATAGAAAAGTTGCTAATCTTAGTACTAAGATGACTCATTCACTTCCCTCAGGTCCTTGCTCAGCTGCCACCTCTTCACAGTGGTCTTCCTTGGTCTGTTTACCCTCTTGGAGAAAACTTCATTTTTCCTTCAGCATCCTCACCATCCCGTGACATTTACACTCATAGTCTTACTGTCTCCCCTTTCAAACGGTTAACATCTGGAGAGCAGGCTCGCTATTTTGATTATTTGCTAATTCCAGCCTACAAGAAAAGATGGCCCAGTAGCTATCTGTTTGCTGAAAAGGACTGTCAGCCAAAAGGGTTTTTCTAATATTCAGAAAAAGTAAATTTCCCTTTCAAAAAATGATTGGGCTTTCAAATAGTTCATCAGATTAAAGGACTTGCCCCAAGTCTGATGTTCCGAGTTTGATTCCCAGAACCCACATGGTGGAAGAAGAGAACTGATCTTAAATTATCCTTTGACTTCTACGAGAGCTCTGTG
This sequence comes from Microtus ochrogaster, assembly GCF_000317375.1. Taxonomy (NCBI): domain Eukaryota; kingdom Metazoa; phylum Chordata; class Mammalia; order Rodentia; family Cricetidae; genus Microtus; species Microtus ochrogaster. The sequence continues at coordinate 21,657,135 of NW_004949100.1, read as the reverse complement.
GCATATCAATGTGCACACATACACAAATAAATTTTAGAAATTACTAGTGTGGCTTAATGGAACTACAGAGGAGCAGAAAAGAGAACAAGTAAGTTCTAAAATGCTAATTCAAGAGGAAGATACTTAGTAAAATCTCAGGTTTTAGGCTTAATGTACGGGATCAAAACATAAACATGCCCAAATGTTTTAAATATTTCAACAGCAAAATAGGAAAAAAAAAAAAACCCTGTGGTAAATTTTTGCAACCAAAATACTTCTGTGTTTGTTTTCGAAGTGCCAGGGAGGAGAGTGGGAAAGGAATCTGTCTTTATGGTCAAACGTTATCTGACAAAGCTCCAATAGCAACACAAAATTAATTTTTACAACTAGAATGACCCTATATGACCCTGAGGGTTCCTACAGCTTGCTTCCTTAATCTAGTTTAATCTAAACGGATAAACTCTAAAGCATTAAACATCAAACATTAAAATGACAGGAAAAATCTTTTTCAAACACAAAAATTGCTTGCAGGCTTACTAAAATATAAGCTCAAAGGCAAGGTTTATTATGTGAACCCCAAAGACTGCTAATGTTAGGGTCCCATATATTCTACACTGGCTCTCCAAGCAGATTCCAGCAACTCACTCATTAATTTAAAAGAAAAAGAGAAAGAAACCCATAAAATACAGCCCCAACAGATGTTTAGGTTGCAAAATATTTTGTACGCACGACTTTTCTCATCTAATTTGTAAAAGTCCCACCTGTTTAGGAAGCTAAATACACATATAATGGTGTGTTTTTCACTATACCACTTACGTGGTTAATTCTTTTCAGTCACACAAATGACCTTTCCAAAAGCTGGGGGTTCATCTAACAGGAAAAGCGATCATTACTAAAATAACTCCAATGTAATCTGGTAACAGCTGGAGGAGAGTCTTGAGGACTGCTAAATACGTTGTTAGAGAATCAGCCCTGTGCTGACTGGGAAGGCCTGTTTTTAAACTTTCTGAAAAGAAAACAGCTGTTTGGATATGAAATGGAAAGATAAATCCTAACGTAGTTTAAAAAAAAACTAAAACAAGCATTGCCCTATCTTTAAAATAGCCATCTAAGTCTCCTTCTACAGGCTCTCCGGGAAAAACTTGAGTAAGACACACAAGAGACCCTAAGGTAGTGTTCAGGGTGATGGGACAACGCTGAGCGAATGAGAACAAAGCTTTCATTCCCACGAGGGAAGAAGTTTGGGAACAAATGGACCCGAGAGTTAAAGAATCCGGTACTCCCAGGCTCCTTTAATAGGAAGCTACCCAAGCAGAACCGCAGGGACGACTCCACTCACAGCTGCGCCCTATTTCACGTCTAGATGTGTTTCACCGGCTCACCTCACGATCAGAGATCGCAAAGTGCAGCCAGTCCCCTCCTCACTGCAAAGTGAGTCCTGATGTGCAAAGCCAGCACCGGTGCGCTCGCGGACCCCCTCGGAGAGAAGCCCCCCAAGTTGTAACCAAGGCCCCTCGGGCACGGCGTGGGCCCCTGAGCACACGCTGAGAAGGACCGCACAGTCGAGTTCGCTCGACGCGGATGAAAAGACCCGTTTGTTCAGCCTGTCCCGGGACGTCCGCACCCGCCCGGTTGCCCCCCGCCCCCGGCCTCCCACGCGCGCGGCCGCCGAGCCCCGGCACCTCACCTGCCGCACTGGGCCCGGAGGCGCGGGGGGGCGGCGGGGAGCGCAGCCAGAGGTGCCAGAGGTGCAGCGCGGCCCCGAGCACGCACGGGCACAGCAGCACCAGCCAGTTTCGCATTGGCCGCCCCCGCCCGCACCACCTCGCGCCCCTGCCGCGCGCCGCTCTCTCCCGCGTCCCGGCCGAGAGCGAGGGGACCTAAGAGCACCGAGCGCCACCGGCAGGGCTCGCGCCCGCGCTCCAACCCCTGCCCGCAACCGCGACCGCACTCGGCGCTGTGTCCTCGGCTCGCGCCTCTGGTCCGGACCGCAAACGGTGGCGGCTCCGAGGCCGGAGCCCCGCCCCCGCGCGCGCGGCCTTCCCACCCGTTCCGCCCTCCTCGCTCTCGCCCCGCCCTCTAGTCCGCGTCCCCGCACGGCCCGTCTACCGAATGGCTGGGAGCTGTAGTCCCGCGCTGAACCCAGGCGGGAGGCGTGCCTGACATTCCAGGCCCTTGAAACTACATTTCCCGTGGTGCTACACGCGCTCAGTTGCAGGGCACTGGCGGAGGCGGAGCGCGCAGAGAGCACGCGCGTCTCTCCCCGGGCCGCTGTCCCTTGGAGGCACACGGAACATGCGCGGCCGTCTTCGTGCTAGTGCCCCCCAGTGGTGGAGGCGGGCACTGCGCATACGGAACTCTCTGCGGGAGTTGCTGTCCGACCGGCTCAGCTGTGGACAGCTCTGCAGGGCGCGTGGCCTCGAGGAGCAGTTGCCCAGCCAGGGCAGGTTTGCATGGCGCCTGAGCGCTGATCGAGATAGGGGTGCGCTCCCGCGACATACCTCCTTAAGAGGACGGCGGGGACTTCCCGGCTGCCCTCCAGTTAGCGACGCTGGGTGAGGAGGACTGGAAGCCCCAGGCCTCGCTTTGGAAAGCCAGGGCGGAGGAGAACCCCGGACCTGGAGGCTGCTGCCGCCCCTGGCCTTTGGTGCCCGCACTCTCCTCACGAGGATCACTGTCGGAAGGACGGGAATAAGAGCTGCGGCTACCGGATGACTTTGAAAAGTTCCCGCAAGTTGAGGAAGCCTAAGATGACCAAATATGTGAGAGTTTTCAGAGGGCTTCCAGAAGATCCACCTCCAGCCCGTGTTAGGAAAAGGGCGTACTTCCTTGGAACCACTTCTGGCTCAGCCCCATAGTGCCACTGAGCGGCGATTTCGTCTCAGAAAGTCAACTGAGCCATGGTCGCCTCCAGCCCCCCTTAGTTGATTGAGAGTTCGCAGCCGAGGATGACTTGAACTGTCAATCCTTCAGTCTCAACCTCGAAAGTGCACAGATTACAAGCCTGCGCCAACACCTGTGGTTTTTATGCAGTTCTTTGGGATGGAACCCAGGGTTTATTAATCCATCTTAGGCAAGCACTCTACCAAAGAGCTATGCCCTCAGTCTCTCATTATGTTAAGATTGACTTTTGTTTTGTTGAATTTTGTTTGATTTTCATTTATGTGAGTTTACCGGGCCAGGGAGGCCTATCCAGTCTCCTGGAGCTGGAGTTTGATGTGGTTGTGAGCCGCGTGATTTGGATGCTGGAAACTGAAGTTGGGTCCTCCGGAAGAGCAGCAAGAGCACTTAACCACTGAGCCATCTCTTCAACCACTTAATTGCTTTTTCTTTGGGTATTTTTGCAATGTTTTTGGCTTTTTAATTTGAAATCTTTATTTGGTTTAGTTATTATATAAAAACTGTGCTCTACTGTTGTATGAACTTAATAAAATAAACTGAACTTACACAGTCCAATTTTGTTCCTGCTAAAAGAAATCTGTTCTTTCATTTAGGGAATGAAGCTCGGGCAGTCTTCGGGGGTTGATACCCAACACTGAACAGGAAGGGAAGTGGACTTATGTATTGAAAGACCCTCGAGGAGGACCTTTTTTCGGGAGGAGACCTCCCCAACGCCAAGGAGCAGGCCGAGACCGCATGGATGCAAAACGCAAGAGGTTTATTGAGTAGACACAGGTACCTGCCGGCAGCAAGATCTCTCGGAGGACTTGCCGCCTGCCAACTGGAGGGCGGGCTTTTTATAGGGAAGAGCAAAAAGCAAGTTTACAGAAGCAAAAGTGTGGTTATCAGAATGAGGCGGGGGGGATGAATGGTTTCCTCTCTCAGCATGGATGTTTGGCAATAGTCATCCTGTTCCTATCTTATAGATATCCTGTTTTGCAGTCAACCTGCTTTGTTGATGTCCTATCTTATTGATATCCTGCCTTGCAGTCTTCCTATCTCATAGACATCCTGCTCTCTCAAGCACATGGGATGTTCTTACGAGAGCAGGCTGGCTGCTGATCCGGAGAAATTTTTTTTTTTAAGCAGGATGTTCCCCCGGGAGCATGCTAGCTGCGGGTTTTGAGGAGGGGGTCTGTAGGGTCTTTCATATTTGTTTCCATTACAAATCAGGAATAGTTAAAACAATAGATATCATTTACTATGGCAACTTTACTACAGGTCAGGAATTTGGGCATGAAGTTCTGGTTCACATTCTCGAAGTTGCAGCAGATGGTCTACTGGGGCTGAAGTCATCTGAAGGCTTGATGGTGGCTGAAGAGTGCATTCTACATTGCTTACACAGATGCAGACACTTTCAGGAAGGCATGTTTGTCACTTCTGGGTTAGTAAATTGATCACACAGACTCTGTACAGTGATGAATTCCAGCAAGCAGAATATTCAGATATTCACTGCAGAATGACTTGCTATGCCCAAATCCATGAACTCCCCGCCAAAAGCCAACAAGGAGACCGAGTCCTGTATGTAAAACCAAATAATTTTAAGCAAGTTTGCAAACTCGGTCTCTTTGCATATCCAACGTATTGGAATAAATGGAGAGCCCCAAGCTAAGTTAGGGTTGGGCTTTTATAGTAGTAAAGGTGGAGGTGAGGGGTTTCTGAGGTTCAAGACCCCCGATTGGCTGACATTTGTCTAGGGGTGTCCTGGTGAGTGTGTGCTGGTAGGTGGTCCTATCTACTGTAGTTGGAATGCTAGGCATTTCCTTTGGATGGTCTGTTCTTGGGTGTTGCTTAGGTAATCTCAGTTTATGATCTTTCCTGCAACCAGGTATTGCTTCAGGGTAAGCTACTGAGATCCAGGCCTCCATTAAACTGAACTGATAGCTGAGTCCTACTCTGGCAGGTGATAATGGTTGGAAGTAAAGAACTTCCTTTGGGTGATCTGTTCATGTTTAGCTTCTCATGGCTCTACACTATCAGGAGGCAAAGACTGTTGCTAACTGTTTTAGACACTGACAAAGAGCATGCCCTGAAAACGTGAGTGAACAATACTGTCTCAACACTCTGGGCTAACTTTAAGACCCCTACATATGGGCTGGAGAGATGGCTCAGAGGTTAAGAGCACTGGTTGCTCTTCCAGAGGTCCTGAGTTCAATTCCCAGCAACCACATGATGGCTCATAACCATCCGTAATGAGATCTGGTGCCCTCTTCTGGCCTGCAAGCAAAACATCCAGACAGAATGCTGTATACATAATAAATAAATAAATATTTAAAAAAAAAAAAAAAAGAAAAAGAAAAAGACCCCTACATACATGAGCTTTGAAGAGAGAAAAGTACATGTTTTTCCTTTTTTAAAGGAAACAATTAAAAGATGAAGCATATGGCTGTTTGGCAGATGTCACTCACTTCTGTACCCTCCTTTCACAGATATGTGTACACAATGCAATAAGGAAGAATAATTTCTAAAAACTTCTTTTGAGATTCATTTTTTAACTATGTATATGTGTGTCTGTGTGTGAGGGCGTGCCTTTGGAGGCTAGAAGAGGGCATCTGATTCCCTTGGGTGGACTATAGGTGGTGGTAAGCCGCCGTGTGAGTGCTGGGACCTGAACTCAGGTCCTCTGCAAAAGTAGGACAGACTCCTAACCACTGAGCCATTTCTCCAGCCCCTCTAAAAATTACTTGGTAGAAATTTCTCTGTTTAGAAACTACAGTGGGAGGCGGGCGATGGTGGCGCACGCTTTTAATCCCAGCACTCGGGAGGCAGAGGCAGGCGGATCTCTGGGAGTTCGAGACCAGCCTGGTCTACAGAGCTAGTTCCAGGACAGGCTCCAAAGCCACAGAGAAACCCTGTCTCGAAAAAAAAAAAAACAACAAACAAACAAACAAAAAGAAACTACAGTGGGGGCTAGAGAGATGACTCAGTGGTTAAAAGCACTTTTTTTTTCTTGCAGGGTTTGATTTCCTGCACTACATGGCAGCTCATAGCCAGCTTAAAAGTACAGTAGTTCCAGGGGATCTGATGCCCTCTTCTGAACTCTGATGGCACCAGGCGGGCATGTGGCAGACACTCATACATGCAGGCAAAACACTCATGCCCATAAAATACATTTTTAAAAACTACGGTAACTTATCTTCTATATTTCTGTTAGAGAAGTTGTCATGTGAGCAATAGTTGGTTGTCAGTAAGGGTGTATGTATATGTGTGTCCTTAAGAAAAGTAGCAATGGCCTTTTGATGTCCATAAGTTTTCGTTTTGTGAATAAAGAATTAGGTCTAGACAAACGTCTGTAATAGCATTGAAGAGGTTGAGGCAGGAAGAGTCATGAATTCAAACTCAGTCTCAAAAAACAAGAAAAAGAGCTCCCAAAGAGGAATTCTTATTTTGGCAAATCTAATATATATATTATATTATGCTGCCCTACCTTCCCATATATATATTTACTGAGCACCTATTATGTGCCAGGTACTTTAAAAGGTATTTTCTATACACAAATGACTGAAACAGAGCCTTGTCAGATGATATTGGTGAAGGGCAGACTATAAACATAATCAACAAACTTGGCCGGCATATTAGAAGACCTTCAGTGGTGTGTGTGTGTGTGTGTGTGTGTGTGTGTGTGTGTGTGTAAAAGATAAAGTCAAGTAAGGAAATTGTGTGTAATTGAAATAGGGCAGAATGCACATTACATACACACACACACACACACACACACACACATATATATATACATACTTTAAGGTAAAATGTAGACTCCTGAGCCTGGCGAGATGTCTTGTCTTTCTGTTCTTGCAAGCGACATGAGTTCAGTTCCTGCACCCACTTCAGATGGTTCACAACTACCACAACTACCTGTAGATGCAGCTCCAGGAGAGCCAGCATCCTCCTCTGGCCTGCACAGACTTCCTCATATATATATATATGCAAATAGTATTTAAACAACTTGGTTACAATGAACACTGTAGCTAGGCACCAAAGTCATCCTGATGTAGCTGAAGAAATAGTCTTAAAAACCTAACGAGCATATAATCAATCTGAACTGTCAAGGTGTTCACAGTTTCATGACAAGAACAAGTTAATGGGGGATTAGATTTATGCGGATGTAAACCAGGATGCTTGGTTGTCTGATTGCCATTGACCAGTATCTAGCAAATGTCTGCCCAGGGTGCTGTGGCAGCACAAAGCAACAGATACTTAATTTAGCCCTAGACTCGGGAAAGAAGGCTACCCCGGGGGGAGAAGAGAGTAGAGGACGGAAATCAAAAAGTATAATTAACTTAACAAGGACAGGAAGTAAGGTTCAAGGACACTCTTAAGTGAAAAATAAAGCAACAAAATCCCAAGATGTCTGCTAGGGAGATTTAAACAGCTTAGTACAACCTTACTGTGAACAGAATAGGCAGATGTTCAATCACATACTATGCTAAGGATTCTACACTTTTTAAACAGGCATGTTTATGCTTTTATATGTGTTGTGGTTTGAATAAAAATGGCCCCCATAGGTCCATAAAGAGCGGCACTATTAGAAGGCGTGGCCTTGCTGGAGTAGGTGTGGCTTTTGTTGGAGGAAGTCTGTGCAGGCCAGAGGAGGATGCTGGCTCTCCTGGAGCTGCATCTACAGGTAGTTGTGGTAGTTGTGAACCATCTGAAGTGGGTGCAGGAACTGAACTCACGTCGTTTGCAAGAACAGAAAGACAAGACATCTCGCCAGGCTCAGGCGTCTACATTTCACCTTAAAGTCTGTGATAGAATATTGTCCTTCTCATGTTTTGCACGATGGTACAAACCTATAATCCCAGCACTTAGCTGGAAGCAGGAAAGGAAATTCCTCTTGCTATGTGTTTGAGGAATGCACAACTCCATGTCAGATACCAGCCACTTACCCAGGATGCTGCCCTACCTTCCCATCCAGCGTCTCCACCCTTGCTATTTCTAGGCCATGGTCTTCTGCTTTGACTCCACCAGGGGATTCTGTCCCTCCCTCTTGTCCTCCCAGCTGCAGCTAAGACATGACTTCTGAGTTTAGCAGACTGTGTAGAATTTACCCTAATAAGGTACAGAAAAGAAAACTTAAACTAGTTAACAAGACAAAATTGTTCCTAGTATCTACCTGCTGTTTCCTTGCTGGTCTACCTGAAAAGGCAAACTCTAGGTTCAGTGAGAGACTCTACCCAAAAAACAAGGTGGAGCCAGGCGATGTGGCGCACGCCTTTAATCCCAGCACTTAGGAGGCAAAGGCAGGTGGATCTCTGTGAGTTTGACACCTTCCCGGTCTACAAAGGGAGTTCTAGGATAGCCAGGGCTGTTACATAGAGAAACCCTGTCTCAAAACAAAACAGAGCAACAACAAGAAAAACCCACCAACCAACCAACCAGCCAACCAATCAAACAAACAAACAAAACCAAGGTTGCGGATGATAGAGGAAGACACGTGAGGTCAAGTTCTTTCTCCAACATGCACACACACGTGCACATACATATATATCACATACAATGCTATGCATGAAAGGAGGCAATAGCGACCATTTAATTTATTATACAAATCAGTGTTGTGAGGAAAAAGGAAGCTGGACAAATGTTAAACAAGACAGATGACAAGACAACAGGGATTTTCTGCAACCCAGGACATGTGGCCATCTTGTCCTTATCACACCTTAAGTATTTTATGCAAATTTTTCCACTTTGCACTTAGTGGCTATCTTTTCCCCCAACATTAGGTGGCAGTAACAAGCTTCCTTCTCTTGTCTTCCTCTTGTTTTTCTGCGTGGAGAAATTGGAAGGCAACCAAAGTTGATAGAAGCCAGGCCTAAGTCTAAAACAGGAGATCTCAACTTAGAATTTATTTGGGAAAACTAAAAGTGTACAGTTTTTATGTAGAGTAACACGTCTACTGATTCTCAAAGAGAAAATCATTTTCACATTATAAAATAGGTTGGCTGCACATTGTACTTTTACACAATAATGTTCCCTTTAAAAAGATACAATTCTGGGACTAGAGAGATGGCTCGGCAGTTACAAGTTCTGGCTGCTCCTCCAGCGGACCGAGGTCTGTTCCCAGTACCCACATGACAGCTCACAGCCCTCTGTAATTCCAGTTCCATTATTTCTGACACCCAGTGCCTTCATGGGCACTGCATACACATGCATCTCTAAAAATACAATTCTGTCTTCACCTTTCTTTGCCTTTCCAATTCAATAATAATATTATGTATATATTTTAAAATATCACTTAACTATATCCATAGACCCTGATTTTATCCTAATAATTTATAATCTTCATTTTAAAAGGTTTTTTTTTTTTTTTTCGAGACAGGGTTTCTCTGTGGTTTTGGAGCCTGTCCTGGAACTAGCTCTTGTAGACCAGGCTGGTCTCGAACTCACAGAGATCCGCTTGCCTCTGCCTCCCGAGTGCTGGGATTTAAAAGGTTTTTAAATGGGCATGGTGATGTATGTCTTTAATCCTAGCATTTAGGAAGCAGAGGCAGGAGGATCTCTATGAGTTCCAGGCCAACCAAGGCTGCATGATAAGGCCCTCTCTCAAAAAATAAAACTAATAATAGCAAACATGCCTTTAATCAAGCACAGAGGCAGTGGATCTCTGAGTTCCAGGCCAGCCTGGTCTACAAAGCAAGTTCCAGAACAGCCAGAGTTACACAGAGAAACCCTGCCTCAAGGTGAAACCAAAATTAAAGAGAAATTGAAGAGAAAGTGGTCAGGTCACATCCACTAGCCTACTCTAACAGCTATTTCCTGCTCCCCCACCCCACCCCACCCCACCCCGCCCTACCAGAAACAAGTAGCCAAACTCCACCCTGGTGGTGGTGGGGAGACCAAGATCAGGCCACAGAATCCCACCACCCCAGGCAACCCTAGAAAGTACCACACCCCCTCTACTAGAATTCCTATATAAAGCCCACCCCCTGCTCAGTTCTTCGTGGCTTCTCCCAGAGGCAGCCACTCTCTTGTGTCCCTTCCAATAAATCTTTGTGTGAGGTTTGTTGTGCTGTGTGACTTGGCTCCTGACTGCCAGGATACCTTTCCTTTCTGAGCTGTAACACTTAACATTAGAGAAACATTTTCCTCAGAGATATAACACTTTCATTGGAGAAACATTTTCCTCAGGGCTATAACACTTGCATTGGAGAAACATTTTTCTCTGAGCTGTAACGCTTGCATTGGAGAAACATTTTCCTCAGAACTGTAACACTTGCATTGGAGAAACATCTTCCTCAGAGCTGTAACACTCACTACTACAACAAAACAACAACAATGATGACGATGACCATGTTGATGATAAATGTATTTTAGACTTTTTTCAGAAGAGGGTGTTGAATCCCTTGCAACTGGAGTTACAGATGGTAGTGAGCCGACTTGTGGGTCCTCTGTGAGAGCAACAATGTTCTGAACTGCTGAGTCACTGCTCCAGCACTATTTTAATACTTTATATTATTGAAATATACAAAGTAATTTCTATTAATTTTTCCCTCCAATTTCAGTAGGAAACATTTCTTACACATATGCACATACACATTTTTTTCCTGTTAAGTCCAGTTTTTTGTTTTTTTTTTTAGACTAGGCTGGCCTCAAACTCACAGAGATCTGCCTGCCTCTGCCCCTGCCTCCCTAGTGCTGGGATGAAAGGCATGTTAAATTCAATTTAAAAAGAAACTATAGAGAACTTTGCTACTGATGATTATGAATATTGTTAAATGTTTGAACATGACAGGAACTGTCTTTCTATCAAAGACAGAGTTCAGGTAGGAAAGCGCTTGCTGCTTAAGCATGAAGACCTCAGTTTCCCATGTAAAAGTTGGGCACAGAGGTAAGCATCTGTAATTCCAGGGATGGATCGATCCTTAGAGCTTGGTGGCTGCGGCCTAACTGAATCCATGCCATGAGATCCAGCTTCAATGAGACATTAACCGGGGAAGTGCTGACCCTTGGCTTCCACACAAGCGTGCATCCCGCCTCACACACAAACACACACACTAAACACAGAGCTAGGTACGGTGGTTCATGCCTATAAGCCTAGCACTTGGGAGAGTAGGGCAGGAGAAACTTCCTGGAGTCAAGCATGGGCTACGTAGTGAGATCCTGTCTCAGAAATCAAACCTCCAAAGATAACAAAACAAAGGATAAGTGACATCCAAAGATTAAAATTTCTGCAAATTAAAAGCCATGAAGTGAAGTCTTGTACGACGGCATGCTTATGTAATGCCAGCCACTTGAGAGTCTAGAACAGGGGAACCAGAAGGAAGTTCAAGGTCATCTCGGGCTACACGGTAAGACCCTTTGTAAAAAGTAGGGGAGGGAAATAAAAAGAGCGCACATTATTCACGCAGTCTTGGAAAGAATCAAATGACATAAAATATAAGATCCAGAAATCTCTGTAAAGAAAGGAACAGAATCAAAGCTCTCTCTGTAGCCCCATGAGCCCCTTGGGGTTCAAGGTCCAGATGTGCATATGTTCCCTTGAGCAAGAAAAGTGTATGGCCTCCTGTGGCCCATGAGAGCTGGGCACTGAGATTCTGAAACACCTCAGACCTGTCCTGAATAGTAAAGAAGGAAACAGACAGCAAAGGTTCCTACCTCCACCTTTGAATTTTCAGACAAGAGCTAGCTGTGTGCCACCTTAGCATTTGGAGTTACAGAGATGAAGAAAAAGAGATGCTTTTGTTTGTGCTCCTGAAGAAATTGATTCTGGCTAGGCACGGTGGCTCATGCCTATAATCCCGACATATGGGAGGCTGAGACAGGGGAATTGTGAGTTTAAGGCCAGGCTGAGCTACAGAGTGACATTGTATCCCCCCCCCCAAAAAAAAATCAAGGAAAGCTTATTTTTTTATCAATTTCCATAAAAATAACAAAACTAAAACATCTTGGACATGTCTGGCATGCATCTCAGGTCCCAATTGTCACATCTGTGACTTGGGGGTGGGGGGTTGTTTCTGGTGACAAAGGACATTCTTTGCAATATGTGATTACTTTGAGAATTCCGACACCTGCTTTGAGTCCTCTGCCTTTTTCCTCTGACCCCGACGCTTCCTCCACCTCTTCTTCCTTTCTCTGCCAGCACAATGGAAACACTAACAGTATTCTGCTACGGAAAATGACCACGACAGTGGGCTCCATCTCAGATTCTCCCCAACAGAGTCCTGCTGCATTATGACAGGGTCATAGCAGCTGTATTATGGGGTCAAGGTAACCCCGTTGCCAAGCTAGAATTGGCAAAGGCAGAGTCCCTAATGGATCTGACAACAAATGAGGAGGGCCTACCCCACTCTGCAATGCGCCCTCCGATGTCCTCATCACACTGACACGCTCCTGGCTCTCTGTCAACAGCATAGCTCTGCTTGTTCATCAGCCAAATGGTTCTGCAGACCTTACACATTTTACTGACTAGAGTTTGCAGTGAATTTCAGAAATATAATAGAGATAAATAGGAAGAAAGGCTTAAGGGGGGGCGAACATTAAGGCTGTTGAAAGTAAAAAATACGAGGTGTTGATTGCATCACAAATATCTGTCTAGCAAATATTTATTAGACGTCTCTGTATGCCAACACTGTTTATAGAAAGAGTCTCACTCTGCATATGGGCTAGCCTGGAACTCCCCTTGTAGTCCAGGCTGGCCTCCCAATCCTATCTCAGACACCTGAATGATGAGATTACAGGTGTATGCCACCATTCTCACCTCCTTTATTCTTTCAACAAATACTTATGCCGGGCGGTGGTGGCGCACGCCTTTAATCCCAGCACTCGGGAGGCAGAGGCAGGCAGATCTCTGGGAGTTCGAGGCCAGCCTGGTCTACAAGAGCTAGTTCCAGGATGGGCACCAAAGCTATAGAGAAACCCTGTCTCGAAAAACAAAAAAAAAAAAAAAATACTTATTAGATGTCTCTGTTTGTCTGTCATCAGCACCAGATGAGAACAGAGTAAAGCTGGTTCTTGTCTTCCGTGAACAAGGGGAACAAGGTAAACAAAGGGGAAAAGCCATCAATTTTCTTCAGAACAGACTGAATATTTAAACACACTGTGGCCGCTGTACGAACAGCCATACCTTCATGAGCTTATGGCTTCCTGCTATCCAGGTCAGCACAAGCAGGTTTTCCACTGAAATATATAACTGTCCGGTTTGAAAGCCTTGGACTTAATCCTTCGGATTCCTGCCCATGAGTCTTCCCATACCTGTTCAGCAGCTGCACAGTCCTCCAAAACCGTTCAACTGTGTATGTGGGGGAGGAGGGTGTGCAGAGGGTGGAGTGGTGGTGGCGTGAATACCTACTTCCCCGAGGGTCTCATTTTAATGAAGAAGCCACATGGACCCCAGCTCACCTAAGGGTGGACGCAGGGGGCAATAATGAGGACGCTCAGTGGCTAGGTATGAAATGAATTAAGGCCAAGCGTGCTGGAAGCAGAGGTGGAGTGAAGGAGCAGAAACCAGGCATACTGCAGTCTGGAAGGAGGAAAGCTAAGCGCTCTAAATATGAAAGCAATGGACTGTAGGATCACACAGTTAATAATAATTGTAACTTTAAAATGAAACAGATTATCTTAACGAGCAAGTTTTAAAAACATTAAGTGCTTGTAGGGCTGGATGAGCAGGAGTTCAAGGTCACCCTTGGCTATAAAACAACAACAACAAAAACGAAACACAAAACCAAATCTAATTGGCTTCAAATATCACTGTCCAATTCTGAGCACAAATTAAATCCCTTTTCTAAGCAAGAATCTAGAGGAGGGGTTCTCAACCTGTGGATCATGACCCCTTTGGAGAGGGTCAAATGACCTTGTCACAGGGTCACTAAGATGGTTGGAAAAGACAGATGTTTACATGATGAGTCACAACGGTAGCAAAATTACAGTTACAAAGTAGCAATGAAAACAATTTCATGGTCAGGGGTCACCACAACATGAGGAAGGCTGAGAACCACTATTCTAGATGTTTCTACCTGTGTATATCTGAAAGCATTCTGAAACACTGCTCTTTAACCTTCCTTTTAGCTATGTAATCTATAACATGATGCGTTTCTCCTAGACACTGCTGCGCACTTCCAAAGTTACCAGGTTCTGTAACTGAATCCTCCCAGAGTGATCTCAGGTTATGTCCCTCTTCTCCGAATTGTTACTTTTTCTTCCACCTTGTTTCTTCTGCACCCTGCCATGTGTCAGAAATTTTACTTTTAGGAGATCTAAGAAAAAGAAAAAAAGCATCAAGTTTCTCCCATACCCTTGTCCTTTGTTCAGGTTAAGCGTCAGCATTCTTTTTATATTTACCCAAGACACATCATTAAAACCACTTCAAAGCCTTGAGACCAAGATGCACGCAGAGAAGCCTTACACAAAGTCGCAGGGAAAATTAATTTCCAGTGCTAGCAGGGAGACAGTTATTAGGTCTTCAAAATGACATTAGAGTAGTTCAGCAAGGGTATCTTAGAACTTGCCGAGTCAGAGGACGGGATGATATTTTGATCTTGGAAGATAAAAGGGCAAGTCTAAGTAGCTAGTTATGCACGAGGTTCATTATCTGCACTGCTGTGCACATTAGAGTGAGTTTCCACCCGGCCTTCAGAGCCAGGTTCCGCTTACGGCGTGCCGTCAAGCAATTTCCCCCTCTCGTTTCTATCAACTGAGTTACATATCTTTTCTCTCATAAACCAATGCTGGAGAACAAAACCCGTAATGACCTGGGGAGATGAAAGTGGAGACTTAAGTGACCTCATCTGATCTTTGTTAAAAGAAAAAAAAAAGCATTATAATATTGCCAGGGGTTGTAATGAATGCCTTGAATCCCAGCACTCAGGAGGCAGAGGTAGGCAGATTTCCGTGAGTCTGAGGCCAACCTGGTCCATGTAGCCAGTTCTAGGACCAGCCAAGGCTACGTATATAGTGAGACCCTGCCTCAAAAAAATTATAATATTTTATTAATTCTTTAAGAAGTTTGCATGCATATAATGTATTTTGATAATATCTCCCTCTACCTGAATCTTTACATCTTTATTCATCTTTGAAAAGATTTATTTAGTTTTATTTTATGTATGTAAGTGCCCTGTATGTGTGTCTGGTACCCACAGAAGCTGGCAGATCCTCTGGATCCCCTGGAGCTGCCTGTGAGCTGCTAAGTGGGTGCTGTGAACTGAACCTAGGTCCCCTAGAGAACAGCAAGTGATCTTAACCACTGACCCATCTCTCCAGCAGGCAGATAGCAAAGGACAGGGACAGAGGGTGGGGAGAAAATGGGGGCACCACAGTCTCGCAGAAAAGCAGATGGTGCCCCTGCAACCTCACAGTAAAGGGGCTGGGCCAAGTCTGGATCAGCCTTAAAGACGCAAGGAGCTGTGACCTGAGGTGGGTAGGGCGGTGACAGTGCCTGTCATTTCACATTTAGTAATCCTCAAACGGACACACGGGCAGTGATGGCCAGCACAGCGCTGTGCCTTCTGCCATGTCAGAGGAAACACCGATACTGATGATGCCGTGTAGAGAATGACAAGAATGTTCTCAGCCCGCCTGTGCTTGATCCAGGAACTGAAGTTCAGAAACTCAACAGTCACCAAATGTCAACCCGAGACAGTGATGACAAAAGATGCAGACACTCGTGGGTGTGAACAAAGAAGAAACAAGTTTTGTGGAGAGATACTAAGAAAACGTGAGAAACTAAGGAAATGTGAGAGAAACTCTCAAGAGTGGAAGTCATTTCCAGGAGAGGAAACAGCCACTGACCTTTGTCTACGGTCATGGTTCTCAGCCTGATGGTCGCTACCCTTGGGGTTGAATGACCCTTTCACAAGGGGTCTTATATCCGATATCCCGCATATCAGATATTTATATTATAACTCATAACAGCAAAGTTAAAGTTAAGAAGTAACAACAAAATAATGTTATGGTTAGGGGTCACCACAACATGAGAACCACTGGCCTAGGGTACCTTACGAGACTCATAATAGAAACCGGGCAAAGATTAAGTGTTGATGGAGCTGCGGGCCTCTTCCCACAGCCCGGCTCCCGACCACCTGGCTAGCTTATGCCCCAAAATAACAACACACAAATTGTATTCTTTTAAACACTGCTTGGCCCATTAGTTCTAGCCTCTTAATGGCTGATTCTCACAATCTTGCCTAACCCATATTTAGTAATCTGTGTAGCTCCAGTCTTACTGGGAAAGATTCAGCATGTCTGACCTGGCAGCTGGCTGCATCGCGTCTGCCCGGGAGAGGGGAGCATGGCGTCTGAGCTCACTTGCTCTTCCTCCCAGCATTCTGTTCTGTTTACTCCACCCACCTATGTTCTAACCTGTCAGGGCCAAGCAGTTTCTTTATTAATTAACCAATGACCTTCCTCCATCAATTAAGGTTCTTTCGTTAGTTGACCAGTTAGAGGGCCCCACACTCTGGGCATGCTAGGACTAACTAGAGAGATGGCTATGCCTTATCCACATGCTGCTCTCCCTGGTATGGTGGTCAAAGCCCCTCACTTGGGTTAGTGCCAGCCTTGACTAGCTATTGGCTGTCAGTCTGAGTCATCAACCTTGTGGATGTCCGGCTGTCTGTCTTCACAGTTATGTGTAGCCGGCCAGCTTCAGCTGCCCTTCCTCTTGGTTTCCTCAAACCTAACTCCTGTTTGCGGGCAGTCTTGGGGGCCTCTTTCCTGAAATATGTGGAGGGTTTTTAGAAGCCATCCTTACAAGTTACTCTGTTGCATTAGCTGTGTTTGAAGCAAGAGTCTGTGAAGGTTGATACCACCTTGCCTATGTTCCCCACGGGAGAGAAGACTCATGGAAGCCAGTTAGCTGGCCAACTCACACCGGCCTTGCCTGTTAGAGCCACAATCTGTCTCTTATGAACCCAGCTTGGGTATCCGTTCCCAGCTGGAAGCCCTCTTATTTCACATCCCTGATATCCCCCACCTCACCATTTCTTTGAAGTCCAGCATTTGTTCTCAGTGACGCCTGTGATCAACCTCATGCTTTCCCCTGTACCACCTACAGTGAGCTTAATCCCCGCCCCACTGGTGAGAGTGACTTCTCTGGCATCTCTAGCGGCAGAGGGTGAGTGCTGCTTTGGGCAGGTCGCTGCACTCACAATGTCTCTGTCCTCCTGGTTTGGCCGTATGGAGCACTTGGAGAACAGTAAGGTCTCCCCAGCCCTTCCCTTGACTCTCTAATGGAAGCTCTGAGGTGATGCAGGGAGAATGAGCTGCTGAAGCCGAGGCCAGGCCCCTTCCAAAGGGGTAGAGCGCTGAGTGGCGAGCGGGGAAGGCTCTGCACGAGTCCGTCTTCAGCTGCCCAGGCACGTGGGTGTGCTCTTCACTGCTGTGACCTGCCGGAACCAGCTTAAAGGAAGGAAAGACCATCATGACGGGAAGGGAGGATGAAGCCTCTCTGAGGTGGCGGAAGCATGGAGTAATGACTTGGTGACATGGTGGCAGATAGTACTAGACAAGTAACAGCGACAAGAATCACCTTCAGACGTTTGCCCCCAGTGAACTACTCTCCCGCCAGCAGGGCCCTGCCTCTCAATGCTACAAATGAGGGCTGGGCTTTCAGATCAAAGCCTTGGGGAACATTACAAACTTAAACGCTACGGGGAGAAGTAGGTGATCAGTGCGCCAAGGAGCGACGGGTGCAGTGACAGCTAAGGAACAATACCTGAACTTGTAACATTGAAGGTACCCAGGTAACCTATACTTCACTGTACAACCTTTTTGTTGTTGTTGGAAGAGTCTCACTATGTAACCCTGGCTGGCCTGGTGCCAGCAGGTAGCCCAGTGCAGGCCACGAAGTCAAGGCAACTGATCCTCCTGCCTCAGCCTCCAGAATGCTGAGATTACTGACCTGCACGGCACCACCTGCCTGGTCCTACTGGACAACCTTGATATGATTGTGCGTTCATGGCTCAGAATTAGCTTAGTTCTCCTCGGTTCTCTCTGACTCCTATCCTCAGCTGGGAACCCATTAGGTCATGCTACCTTCATCATCTGGGAATGACGAATCGCCTTGGTGCATCACCCATCACAAACTGCTACCGCTTGGCTTCCACACATAATCCAAGAGAATAGATCTTTCTAAGCCACTGTATTATGACTTTACAATGTCTTAAGATTCAACATGGTTAAGCAGCTTGATAAGCGCTCTGTTCTTAGATTCGCTTCAGTGACTGTTGATAAAGTACCTGCCAGGCCTAGACCCCGAGGCAGGCACTTCTGGAGAAGACAAGCACATTGCCTGCCATGCTGAGTCTGTGGTTTGAGGGGGCTGGGATTTTAAGAGGTGTGAATGTATGGAAAACAACATGTATAGGAGGAACCACCAAGATTTAATTCATTCCGAAGCACCCCCAAAACTTGACCTACACAGACTTTAATGTTTTATTGTTAAGATAAATAAAGCAAGAGCCTGTGACACAGAAGAGATCCTCTTTGTCCCTTTCCCAGCATTGCTCACCATAGTGGATTTGGGATGTAAAAACACTGGTTTATGTTTTTACACTTTAACTCTGTGTGTGGGTCCATCAAAATGTGCAGTATCATTGGGGGTTTCCTTCTTACATGATTTGTGTGCCGTGATGTGCACACGGAGGGAGAGAACAGCTTGCAGGGGTGGGTCCTTCCTTCCACGGTGTTGGTCCTGGGGATCTAACTGGGGATCCAACTCAAGTCACTGAACTTGGCAGCAAATACTTTTAACCGCTGAGCCACGTTGCCAGCCTCTTATTTTGAATTTATTTAAATGCTCCTCAAATACACCTTATATGCTCCTACAACTTGCTCTTTTCATCGACATCATACTCTCAGTGCTTGTCACATTTGGTGCACACATACCCGCACACTCTTAACTGACGTTTATCACACATCCATTGTGCTATATTCCCCACTGGATGCGACCACTGCTGTTTAGCGCTCATGTGTGCAACAGCGATGTCATGTTCAGAGCGCCTCACGGCAGCCTTTCCCATCCTCTGGCTCTTACATTCTTTTGCCCCTATCTCCTTCTATGATGACCCCTCAGTGTTGGGGCAGAGGGTGATGTCACTGACCCTTTTGTGGCTGAGTTGCTTATTCTCAGCACTCAGAACAGTAACATGTTTGCCATTAACCACTGCCCACTGCAGGAAGAAACTTCTCAGATTGGAATGTCAGGGATTTGATGGCATAGGGAAGGGAAATCTGTTAGTGTGTGTGTGTGCGGGCGTGCATGACATGTGAGTGTGTGCACGTGTGTGCGTGTGTGTGTGTGTGTGTGTGTGTGCACTGTAGTGTACATGTGGAGGTCAGATAACTTCTGTGATTCAGGTCTCTTCTTTTACAATGTAGGTCCTGAGGATCAGACGCAAGTTGTCCCTTTGGTGACTTTACCCACTGAGCCACCTTGCTCGCTCCACAGGATCCTGTTTAAAAGACTAATGCACTCATCGCTGCCATAACCGAAGGCACTCATTAAATTAACAAACAAACTTGTCTTACAGATGAGATGTCCCATTGACCTTAAACACTGAGATAGGATGGAGGGGGTTTTGTTAGTTATCTGAGGTCACCACTCCCCTTTATTCCATTTCTTAATCTGTTTGTCTCCTGGAACACGGGATTTAGCTTTGTTCAACTTCCTGGTGCTCTTTTTCTTCTCAAAATTCACATTTTGTCATTTACCCTGCTCATCTTGCTTCTTTTCATTATAAATCTTCATTAGAGTTACCACTAATATCCATATAACAAAGTCCATACTAGATTGTTTTGAGATTTCTTTTGCCAACAGAATTAATCCAAAACTCTCGACTTTAGTTAGCTTCAGGACAAAGGCAAAAGGCAACCACTTTCTTCACCAAAGTATCACAAGAACGATCTCTAGACAGCATACTAAAATTCTTCTCCTCTGAAACCTCTTGAGTGAGCTCCCCATGGTTCAAATATCTCTTAGCATCACCATCTTCCATGCTCCTACTAACATGACCCATTAAGCAGTGCTTAAAGCATTCTACTGCTTTCCAAACCCAAAGTACCAGAGTCAAAATTCCTTCAAACAAAAGCATCAGGCCCATAACAATAATGCCAAGTCCCTGGTACCAACTTCTTTCTTAGTTCAGGATTTTATTACTGTGAAGAGACACCATGACCATGGCAACTCTTATAAAGGAAAACATTTCATCAGGGTGGCTTGCTTACATTACAGAGGTTCCGTCCGTTATTATCATGACAGGCAGCATAGTGTTGTTAAGGCAGATGTCTTGGAGCTGAGAATCCTACATCTTGTGACAACAAGAAATAGGCTGACTATCACACTGAAGGAAGCTTGAGCAAAAGAAGAAAGTGGTTGCCCACCCCCACAGTGACATATTTCATCTAACAAGGCTATACCTCCCAATAATGTCACTCCCTTTGGGGACCATTTCCTTTCAAACTACCACAGTTACCCTGGCTATCCCTAAACTCACTATGTAGTCACTGCTTTTTGCAGAATATTTGTTTAACTATGAAAAGACGTGTTGCTGTTTTATCTTGCCTACCTAAGGCACCTGATTGGTCTAATAAAAAGCAGAATGGCCAGGCCGGGCGGTGGTGGCGCACGCCTGTAATCCCAGCACTCGGGAGGCAGAGGCAGGCGGATCTCTGTGAGTTCGAGACCAGCCTGGTCTACCAAGGGAGTTCCAGGACAGGCTCCAAAGCTACAGAGAAACCCTGTCTCGAAAAAACAAAAATAAAAACAACAACAAAAAAAAAGCAGAATGGCCAATAGCAAGGGAGGAGGTATAGGCGGGACTTCTGGGCAGGGAGAATAAGTAGGAAAAGGAATTTAGGTTCAGGGAGAAAGAAGAGAAGACAACAGGGAGATGCCAGGGGCAAGCCAGCCAGACACAGAGAAAGCAGGGAAGTAGGACATACGAATGGAAGAAAGGTAAAAAGCCCTGAGGCAAAACATAGATGAATAGAAACAGGTTAAATTAAGTTAAAAGAGCTAGTGGGACATGCCAAAGCTAAGGCCAAGCATTCATAATTAATAATAAGTCTCCATGTCTTTGGGAGCTGGCTGGCAGCACAAAGAAAATGCCAACTAAAAGACTAGCTTCACACCCAATCCTCTGCCACAGTCGGCAGTGCTGGGATTACAAGCATGTGCTACCGTGCCTGGCTCCTTAAATGTTTCATTTTTTGGTTTTTTGAGACAGGGTTTCACTGTAGCTTTGGAGCCTGTCCTGGAACTAGCTCTTGTAGACCAGGCTGGCCTCGAACTCACAGAGATCCACCTGCCTCTGCCTCCGAGTGCTGGGATTAAAGGTGTTTGCCACCAATGCCCAGCCTCTTAAATGTTTCTTAACCAAATCAAGTTATCAATGAAGATAACCATGTAAAGTAGGCAGGGGCACTTCAGTTGGTAAGACAGACACAGCCAACAGATCTCACTATTGTGGGAGACATAAAAACCCTCTTCTATCACTACTGCAAATTCCTCATTGTCCATCAGCACCTGTGGTATGAAGATTCCTTCTGGAGAACTCAAAGGCAACCAGATAGCCCTCTATATGGTAAACATGTGGCGTCCATCCACTGGGTCAGGGTGTGTGGGAAAATTCAGCACATCCTGCCCTGCTTTAACAAGTGAACAGAGGGCATGGCACCTTGTCCATTGTGGAGGAAAGATGAGTCTGATCCTCCTGTTGGTTCTGAGCTATGATATAAAGTGCCTCTTGCTTTACAGACTGTTGTCAAAGAAGTGAGAGACTCAGTATTACATGTATTGGACTGGTCACAGTAGTAATTGCAACAACTCTTTTTGCTCTTTTCAGTTGGGTGGAGATAACATCTGGTGATCTTTTCTTTTCTCTTTCCAAGTCTCTGTTTTCAATCTCTCAATACTACTTCTGCATCTCTGGTAAGCACATGCCCACAGGTATGTGCATGTGTGCATATGCACACTCATGCACACCAGATTAGGAATCTGATCATTGATAAGGGTTTATTATCTCTTGTGACCCAATCACTTCCCCAAAGGCCCATTGTGGTGGTGTGGATTAAAATGACCCTATAAGTTTATAGGGAGTGGCACTATTGGGAAGTGTGACTTTGTTGGAGTACGTGTGGCCTTGATGGAGGAAGTGTGTCACTAGGGGTGGACTTTGAGGGTTCAAATGCTCAGTATCACTCTCCTTGCTACTGTGGATCCAAATGCAATTACTGTCAACTCCTTCTGTAGCACCATGCCTGCCTGCATGCTGCCATGCTTCCTGTCATAGTGACAATGGACTAAACCTCTGAACTATAAGCCAGCACCAGTTAAATGTTTTCCTATAGCCATGGTGTCTCTTCACGGCAATAGAAACCCTAACATACCCACCTATGAACATCGCTACATTGGAGACCACACCTTCCACACAAGAGTTTTTGGATTACAATGCAGATTAAAGCCATAATGACGCACACATATATTTTAAAGATTTGCTTATCTTTTTATGTATTGCCTATATGTATATCTGTGCACCACATGCATGCAGTGCCTGCAGAGGCCAGTAGAGGGCGTTAATCCCTTGGAATCAGAGTTACAGGCAGTTGTGAGCTGCCCTGAAGGAGTTGGGAACTGAACCTAGGTCATCTGTCAAAGCTGCCAGTGCCCTTAACTGCTGAACCATCCCTCAAGCCACACAACACAGACGTTTTAAAGTCAGACTATAGCCCAAGGACTCCCCGCCTTGGTCATGTTCCCTTTGGTTGGTGTTTAAAGAAATTTCGCCTTTGAAAGTTCTCTTTTTCTTGCCCCAGTTAAAGTTTAGGCTGTGAAGATGGTTTATTGCAGCATTTGGTGCCTAAGTAAACAAATATGTTCTAAAAATGTAAATAGCTGCGTGGAACTAAAACATGTGCCCCAAATTCACATCAATGATATGCAAGTTAATAAAGATTTTGGTAAGCAAATAAACTCTTGGGAATTGATTGCTGTTATCTGGATTCTAAAAATATAGCATCTATTATAAATAAATACCTGACTCAACATGATCACAAACAAATTAATCATGTATTTGGATAGAAACATTATACTGGGAAATCTAAGCACGATGCGCTCTCTTTTTTTCCTCCCCCTTTCCTCCCTTCCTCCCTCCCTCCGTCTCTCTCTCTCCTTCCCTTTTCTTTTTTCTTTTTTTTTTCTTTTTTTGTTTTTTCGAGACAGGGTTTCTCTGTGTAACCATCCTGGAACCTACTTTGTAGACCAGGCTGGCCTCGAACTCACAGAGATCCACCTGCCTCTTCCTCCCAAGTGCTGGGACTAAAGGCGTGCGCCACCCACGCCCATCTTGGTTTTGTTTTTTCAAGACTGGATTTCTTTGGGTCACAGCCCTGGCTGTCCGGGAACTCACTCCGGTAGTGATATCTTACTTGTATTTAATAAACAAAGCTTGCCTGAAGATCAGAATGCAAAATTAAGCCCCTATAGGTCAGGGAGTGTGGCACACACCTTTAATCCCAGGAGTCAGGGGACAGAGGAAGATGGATCTCTGTGAGTTCAGGCTACCCTGGGCCACACAAGACTGACAACCCCAGTGTTTGAAAATCACACATGAATCCCAGCAGTAGGGAGGTAGAGACAGGAGCGATTTGACTTGGTGGAGAGAGGAATATAAAAGAGACAGGAACTCACCGGAGTGTGAGTCTGAGGATTCGTGGAGACAGGATCTCACCCCTTCAGTCTGAAGACTTGGTAAAGCTAACAGGTCTCTCTAGTGGTTGACTGCCTTGTTTTTCTGATCCTCAGCTTGAACCCCAATATCTGTCTCTGGGTTTTTATTATTTGTGCTACGCACTCTGTAGGCAGTCCTTGACCTCACAGAGATCTGCCTGTCTCAGCCTCCGAATGCTGCTGGGATTAAAGATGTGTGCCACCACAGCCCAGCAGGGCATCTGTTTGCTAATAAAACACACTCAGGACTGGTGGAATATACAACTTCATGTGCCTTACACGCATCCAACTGACAGGAAGTTATGATGCTGTTAATACAGTCAGCCTGCTTGGGGTGTGGCCAGGGAACTCTCTGTAGTGCTGGAGAGTGAAGCCAGCTTGCCCATGCCAGGCAAGTGCTATTCTACTGATCCACACTCTCACACCCGGGAGAGCTCTTCAGCCAAGACACTTGGGAGTTCCACCTTGGAAGAATGCCCTCTTCAGAAACAAGTCGTAGTCCATTTGGGTGATCTTTACAAAATACCAGATGTCAGCATTTAAGAAGATGGACCATGAAAGGATGTGTCACTGGGTGAGGCACAGCACGCCGTGATGACCGCTGAGGCTCCTCCCTGGAGGTGCCCGATACCAACAGACAGCAGTGGGCCTCTGGGGATTCTGTCCCTTGCAGTAATCAAAGTCCTTTCCAAGACAGCCTCTACAGCGCCTGGTCTCAGCAACAAGCCTCAGGAAAGTTAGTAATCGGCAGAGAGACTTCCCAGAGGACACGGGCTGCCGTGGAGAAGGAATTCTCTCATTTGCCCTTCCCTTGCTCTGTCAGGATCCCAGCTGGGTTCAGTTCTGACCTGTCAGCCTTGGCCTCATGGGAAGAGTTTGACTTCAGTCTTTCAAATGAGGCTATCTGGGTATTAGAGGCTGCCACCCGTGATGAATCTGCCATGTTCTTGGGCCATGTGCCTTTCCTTGTCCTGGTTACAAGGTTGCCCTGATGACCTCAGGCCACAACGCTTGTGTCTGTGTGTCTGCCTGGCTATGCTGCTGCTGTGGTCTCCAGCTCAAGTTCCTTTCTGTTGAACTATACTTCTTGGGACTCATTTCATAAATCTAAATTTATCTACCCCTGAAGGAAAGGCCCATGACCTGACCCTATGATTCTGCTCATTTCTGGTTCATTTACATGGTCCCCGTCTCTACATCTCCTGCCCACATGACTGCCAACTTGCTGGAGTCTTCAATATCACGCCTAAGGTGCTCTTAACCCCCCTCCCCTCAGTCTGTAGCTCACTATCTCCATTTGATTTTTTTATTGGCTATTTTCTCATCGTCTCCAAGAACTAGTGCAGTGAAGTCACTAAGAGCCTCCAGTATACCACGAGGCCGCTCGGGCTTCTGTGGCGCTTGCTGAGTGTGGTAAACTTGACAATGGACTTACTCTCTTTTTGCCTCATTTTGCCATCTGTAAAATGGGTTTGCTAATACTACCTCTAAGGCTGTGATGAAGATTTGCAAAGCGTGTTTTGTGACCTTAAGCTCTATGTAAAGATTTGATCATTGTCTCTGTTTCCTTGGGGTATGGTTACCATTGACTGTCAGCTTGTCAGGGTCTAGAATCGCCTTGGGCATGTCTATGAAGCAGTTTCTGTACTAATTGAGGTGGGAAGACACACCCTAACTGTGGTCAACTCCTTTCCCTGGGCTCTGATCCCATTCTTAAAAAGGAGAAGGTGGGCTGGGCACTACCGGTCATCTCTCTTAGCTTCCTGACTGGGTGTCATGTGACCAGCCAGTCCCCACTCCTGCCATGCAGTCCCTGCAGTAATGGCCTGTCCCCTTAAACTGTGACTCAAAACAACCTTTGGTGTGGGAGAATGGTCTGTATTCTGTCAATTATATTTTAAATAAATGCTGATTGGCCAGTAGCCAGGCAGGAACTATAGGCAGGACAACCAGACAGGAAGTAGAAGCAGGTCAATGAGAACAGGAGAATTCTGGGAAGAGGGAAGCTCCCTCTGCAGTCCGGCCTAGCCACAGAAGAAGGGAGATGTGACCTGCCCCGCCAAATAAGGTACTGAGCCATGTGGCTAACATAGACAAGAATAATGGGCTAATATACGAGTTAATACCAAGCCTGAGCTAATGGGCCAATGAGTTTACAGTTAATATAGACCTCTGTGCCATTTCTTTGTGACTCAATGACTGCGGGAGCTGGGCAGGACAGAAAAACCCGACAACAAACCTTCCTCCTTAGGTTGCTTTTTCAGTATTTTGTCACGGCAACAAGGAAAATAGCTGATATACCCCTGGGGGTTGGAATAGAGTATTGTGGACTGTGAGGGCTAAGAAGCAGGGAGTTATTTCCTCATAGTTTTGGAGTCTAAAGTTCAAGTCTAAGGTGCTATCAGGGTTGGCTCCTGTTGAGGCCCCGCTTCTAGGCCTACAGATGGCCACCTTCTTCTGACCCTTACCTTTTCTTCATAGAAAGACACCAATCAGATTGGATTAAGGCTTATCTAACTGATCTCATTTAAAACTAATTATTTATTTAACAGCTCTCTTTTACACTTTGGGTTTTGTTTTTATTTTTGTTTTTTAAATTTTTTTTTGGGGGGGGCAGTATCTCACCTTGTCACCTAGGCTGGCTTGGAACTTGAGAGCCTCCTGCCTCAGCAGCCACAGTGCTAAGATCACAGTCATGAGCCATCTGCCTCCCTCGTTGGCACCCTCTCTCCTCCACTCCCTCTCTCCATCCCTCACCCCATCTCTTTCTCTTTTCTTCTCCCCCGTCTCCCTCCCTCCTTCCATCCCTTCTCCTCTATCTCTCCCTGTAGTCCTTTTTGGAACCAGAGGAAGAGGGCGGGGCCTTGTCCCTACTGAGCTACATCAGGAGGTGCTGAGGACGAGACCATCAATGAGTAGGTTTGTGAATGGGGGTACGGTTCTACCTACAGCAATAACAGAACAAATAATTTGTGCCTGGGCATTGTCAAGCTATTGAGTCCCTGTCTGTCCACAGTTTCAGTTAAAAACCCTTCTACAGGTGTCCAGCTTTTTTTTTTTTTTGAGTCAAGGTGTCTCAGGGCCAGGCTGGCTGACTACTTAGATTCAGAGATCCATCCATCTTCACCTCCCCAGTGCTGGAGCTCTGCTGCCCATGACCTCTTGGAATTGAACTCAGGTCATCTGAGCTGTCTTCCCAGCCTCTGGTTACAACAGCTGGAACTGGCTAAAGCATCATACCAATTGATTCCCTCCTGGCTTGACCCTCAAATGCTGTCTAAATTATCCTCCTCTTCAGTATTGGGCGGGAGCTGCAGCTGGACATCTGTAGCCCAGCCAGAAGCCCAGTATGCATCCCTCTGCCCTTTGTGAGCCCTGGATGATCTGCACTGCAGAGAACATCAGCCTCTGGCCTCTTGATGTCACGTGTAGTGGTGTAAACTGTCACAAACCCAGAAGGTACAAGACAGAGAAGATAGTCTAGCACAGCACTGCTGGTTAGTGGCTAGGAAGAGAGCAAAGTCCCAGTCACTAGAGAGACTTGCAGGGACTTGTTCCCCTGGGTAGAAACTGGGATGTCTTAATAGGCTCCGACAGACACTTTCATCCTTCCACTCTCTTTGTCCAGGGCAATTCTGCACATAGCAATTCTGAAGTCTGTGATCGTAGCCACAGGCTTGACTATGTCTCCCTCTGCTAACCATGGTAAAGTCTCGTCTTCCAGGTGGATGTGAGGTCAGTGCTTGCGGAATGGTCACCCTCAATTATATTACACATAAGAAGTTTGTGGTTTCAGTGTACCAAGGTGCTGCGTGGGATGTCAGCTACTGCCTGGCATGTGCTATCTTCTCTTTTCTCTTCAGTACGTCTTTACCAGTGGTACAGCTTTCTTCTCAATCCTGCATCTCCGCAGGACCTAGTTTCCACAGAAATTGTGACAGAGGCAAATCTAATCACAAATCAATGTCTATTTATTGAGCACACATTACGTCAGGCAACGCTACCCACTTGTGTTATTTTCTGGATATTCAAGAGCTCTTATAAGAAGGGCTGCTATTGTCCTCATATGACCACTGCAGCAGGGTAGTGTGTGAATGTATATGTGTGTGTATGTGTGTGTGAATGTATATGTGTGTGAGTGTGTATATGTATGTATGTGTGTATGT
>NW_004949100.1:21627385-21628673 GCF_000317375.1 Microtus ochrogaster | reverse complement strand
GAGTATGTGTGTATGTGTGTATGTGTGTATATGTGTGTGTATGTGTGTATGTGTGTATATGTGTGTGAGTATATGTGTATGTGTGTGTGAATGTGTATGTGTGTGTATGTGTGTATGTGTATGTGTGAGTGTGTATGTGTGTATGTATATGTGTACGTGTGTATGTGTGTGTGTGTGGGGGGAAGCTCTTGCCATCAGCAGAGCCAGCACTGAAGAGACCCAGAGTTCAGCCCAAGACTGAGTTCCCAGCCCAGGCCTCTATGGTTTCTTTTGTTTGCAGTCTTCTAAGTGGCTGGGCCATTATTTGTCCCCCCCACAGGCACCACCTGCCCTTTTGGCTTATATTGGATTGTGCCGAGGTTGAACTCAGGGCCTCGCACGTGCCAGGCAAGTGCCCTGCCCCAGAGCCACTTCCCCAGTTCCTTCCTGTCCTTTGTCATTGGCTTGTTCCTATATAATCTGAAGGAAAGTGGGCTGTTCCCAGGTGCATCTGCGCATCTGAATGTCAGCGGCTGCACAGGGCTGAAACAAAGCCACAATTATTGTATCCAGAAACAAGCACTGAGATAGTGGTCTCAAAGCTTCCAGTACAAAAGGGTTGGTTTATATTTAAAAAGGAACTGAACTGAGTCTAATTTAACTTAAAAGCAAAGAAAAAAAAACCCAAAAAACAAAAATAAAATTGAATACGAATGTAAAAAGCTTCAAGTAAGTGGTGGGGATTTTACCAAAAGATTTGGAAAGAAAAGCCAAGGAGTGCGTACTCGCCAGCCCCCAGCTGTGGTAATGACAGGCCTGGTTCTGCACAGAAACACTTCCATGTCCCCTGCTCCAAATGCACGCTGCCCTGACTGAAGACACGGTGCTGCCTTTGTGGCTCTCTGGGGGGGATGCTGCTTTCCTGTTCCAGCTGCTCCTCCACTGCTCACCCAGAGGCCGCCCCCCCCCCGCCCTAATTACCACCATTAGACCAGCATTCAGCTACACAGTGTGAAGTGAAGTTTGTAGCATGCACGTGATTCATGGCTTGTGAGTGGCAAGAAAGCATGGCAAGGCTATGAAGCCACTAGTGTGGTTTTTGGGGTTTCCTAGAAGCTTACGAAATGAAGGTACATGTGTCCGGGTGCATATATGTTGGGGTAAGTGTGCATGTGTGTGTGTGCATACATGTCGGGGTAAGCGTGTGTGTATGTGTGTGTGTGTGCATACATGTCAGGGTAAGTGTGTGTGTGCATACATGTCAGGGTAAGTGTGTGTGTGTGTGCATACATGTCGGGGTAAGTGTGTG
>NW_004949100.1:21613250-21626869 GCF_000317375.1 Microtus ochrogaster | reverse complement strand
TGTGTGTGTGTGTACATCTGGGCCCCATCTTTCAGCTCTTAAACTCCTAGTGTAACAATAGGCAGTATGGTGGTGGTGTGGACCCATTTGCTTTACGATTCAGTCAGTTAATAATGGCCAACAGCCATCTAGTGCTACTTAATGTCTGCTCAATAGGATCGGGAATGCATGCCTAGAACTGTAAACTTAGCCAGCTACCATGGCTAGAGAGGAACCTGTGACTGCCACTTTTCAAATCAGTCTGTTTACTACCTACATTCTAAATGCTTACCGCGTACCTATGGATGAGTGCAGCACTCACCCCCATCAAAGAAGCTTCCTTTTACAGCGTTCAGGAACCATTATAGAAAGCCACAACCGTTCAAAATGTAGAGAACAACTGGCCGTGGGGTGCCCAGGCCGAGCTGGTATATCTACAACGCAACCCCTTCACCTACAGTCCTACAGGGAACATCATAGAAGGGAGGGTAGAAGGGGAAGAGGAGGGGAGAGAAGAGAAGGGGTGACAAGAACTTGAGGGAATGGGATAGTCGAGATGGAGGAAGGACAGAGATGAGAGCAAGGAAAGAGATACCTTGATTGAGGGAGGCCTTATAGGGTGAGCAGAAACCTGGTTCTAGAGAAATTCCCAGGAATCCACAAGGATAACCCCACCTAAGACCCTAACCAATAGAGGAGAGGGGGCCGATCTTGACTTGCCCTATAGTCAATTGATGGTTATCTTAAATATCACCATAGAACCTTCATCCAGCAACTGGAAACAGAGGCAGAGACCCACATCAGAGCACTGGACTGAGCTCCCAAAGTCCAGTTGAAGAGTGGAAGGAGTGAGAATATGAGCAAAGAGGTCAAGACCATGATGGGTTCACCCACTGAAACAGTTTACCTGAGCTAATGGAAGCTCACCAACTCCAGCCGGACTGGAAGGAACAAGCATAGGACCAAACTAGTCCCTCTGAATGTGGTTGACAGATGCATGGTTAGGGCAGACTGAGAGGCACTGGGCAGTGGCACCAGGATTTATCCCTACTACATGTCCTGGCTTTTTGGGATCCTATTCTCTTTGGATGGATACCTTGCTCAGCCTAGATATAGTATGGAGGGCCTTGGACCTTCCCCAAAGCAATGTGCCTTATCCTCTCTGAGGATTTGATGGGGGTGGGGTGGGAGGGTGTGCGGAGGGAATGGGAGGAGGGGAGAGAGTAAAAAAATATAAAAAATTTAAAAAAAGAAGTAGGGTTGGAAAGATTGTGAGATAGACGGGGGAACAGGAAATCTGCTGTGAGGTAGTTGTATCTTCTGTATATGACAGGGGAGCTACATACATGAAATCTCAGCAAGGGTTGCCTAAAAAAGGCCAGCACAATGGCAACACCAGTTAATATGCCAGTAAGGATGGAGAATTCCCACAAGCCCACACCCGGGTGAAGAGCTTCAGGCAAATAGTAATGGCTGCCCAGTGAGCAAGAATCAGACTTCTCCAAGGATGAGCCTGAAAAGTTATCCAGTCCTAAGTGGTTAGCCCGAAACACACAGACAGAGGACATCAGTAAATGGATTCTGCAGATTGAACTTGTATCCGTCCGTCCGTCCATCCGTCCATCCATCCGTCCGTCCATACATCCGTCCGTCCGTCCATCCGTCCGTCCATCCATTCATCCGTCCATCCATCTGTCTGTACGTCTGTCCGTCCATCCATCCATCCATCCATCCATCCATCCATCCATCCATCCATCCATCTACCCCCCCAACCATCTACCTATGCAACAATAACAAAGAAAAGGTAAGTGATTTGAAAGAAAGTGGGAGGAGCTGGAGGGGGGAAGAAGAAGAGGTAGACATGATATGAATACAGTACTCATGTATGAAATTCCCCCCAATACTTAAGTCACAAGAAGAAAACATATGGAAAAAAAGAAGAAAAAAATAAAAAAGATCTTTTTACAAAAAGATAATGGAAACTTGGAGCCTGGTATTGAACCAGGAGTAACGGTCACACCTTTTCTCATTGTGGGGGCAGAGCTACAGACCGTGCTAGGCAAGCACTCTCACTGAGTCCTGCCGCAGATGACACTTACAGAGGGGCTCTCATGTGCCAGGTGACCCCGAGTAATGGCAGCGTGGAGGAGCACACGGTTACAGGAGGTAGGACAGAGCACTGGAGAGTAGGCCCATGGCAGAGAGAGCAGGCCACAGGAGGTGCCCCATGACGGAGAAGTCTTTGGAGCCATGGAATTAGGACAACGGTTTATGGTCAATTATCACGAATGGGTCTGGAAATGTCACAAGCTAGCAAAACATAACCAAAGCAGAATCAAACATAGGAGTTTGATTAAAAACCAAAAAATGGAGGGGCTGGAGGAGGTGGCTCAGTGAGGAAAATGCTCGCTGGTCCAGCTTGAGGAACAGCATTTGGGGCTCCAGCACCTTTACTAAAGTGGGGGGCAATGGCAAACGTCTGGAACCTCAGCTTGGTGGGAAGGAGGGAGGGAGACGGAGCGATTCTGGGGCTGCTGGCCAGACATTTTATCCAAAACGGTGAGCTCCAGGTTCAATGAGAGACAGTAATTAAAAAGACCCTAACAAATGTCAGGGCATGACAGGCAGAGCTGTCACTGGGCCATCCACACTCATACCCAGAAGTGTGAAACCTGGGTTGACAGCAGCTCATCTGCCACCACTGCCGCTCTGGGTAGAGAAGGTGCTCGGCTCGGGAGAGGACCGGAAGTGGGGCTGCCTTTGGTCTTGGGTGCCATTGTAAATAAACTCTGGCCAAGCCACTGCCACAGCCCTGTTCTTCTCCAGCCACAGCCTCGGCTTTCAGAGGCTGGTGGGGGTGCCGACAACTCCTGGCTTCCTCAGGCACTGGCAAGAGCTCAGCATCAAAGGCAAAACCTTTCAATTGCTGTGAGGGGTGGTGGGGTCAGCCGGAAGCTGCTTTCTGATCTCCCTGGGAACAGCAGAGGCCCTGCGGAGCTCAGACATGCCAGGGTGGCAGCAAGGGGAGCCCTCAATGGAAGCAGAGTCAAGGAGAAGCATACAGCACCTGCTCTCCTTGCCTGTGTGTCAATCCTTATCGCCACGGGATCAGGGTCCCTGCTCTCTTGCTCTGGAGGTTGCTGTAATTATCTGGCTTCCTGAAGACCATCCTGCCCCTTCGTTCCTGAGGGTGACAGGCAGGAATGGCTGAGGATGTCACCTCCGCCACTCAGTGGGAGACACGTGGTGCCCACAAATCCCAGGGCACAGCACCTGTGCGCCGCCAGCAGCCGGTTCTCCAGCCAGACGGCTGGTGATTACGAGCATTTTGTATTCAAAATGTTGTCAAACACACCCTTAAAGTGTCCTGCTAATGACGGGAGTTATTTAATGTCATGTTATTAAGGACATGTAAAGAGGAACCAAATGTTGAATAAAGAGCCAAAGAAGGAGAAATAAAAACCCAACAAAGGGATCCGGTTGGTAGTCACAAAACCCAACTTTTTATTGAAGTATCACACACGTACAGAAAAGCACCCGAAAGGAGACAGCCGGGAGAGCTTTCACAAACTAGACATATCAAGATGACAGGCAGCTAGATACAGAGACAGAACGTTCCAGAAGCCTCTCGTGGGCCCCTCTGTTGCCCCTTTGAGAGCAGCTACTGTTCCTCCTTGAATCAGCATGGGTTGGCCTGCCGGCCTGTGCTGTGTGAAAACGGAACGGTAGGCTTGGGCTTGCCTGCTCTCAGTTTCCCCACCAGGCCAGCAAGCCTCTCAGTGAGCTGTGGGTGGAGCTGAGACCACCATGGGAATGACCCTCATCAGCTTAGCCCTTCAACACGGGCATAAGGGGCCTTCTGCTTAGGGGTGACTATGACCAGGGCTTCCATGGACACTCCAGCACATTCCTTCTGACGGTATGTACACATGTTTGTCGAGTTTTTACTCAGGAGTGGAGTTGAGGTCACACAACATTTGCATCCAAATGAGGAAATTTCATGGAATAATGAGTTTACTGGATGGATCTCAGAGACTCTGGCAGTTAACAAGTCTGGGGATAAGCCTGGTCTACAGAGCTAGTTCCAGGACAGGCTCCAAAGCCACAGAGAAACCTTGTCTCGAAAAACAAAAAAAAAAAAAAACAAAAAAAAACCAAGTCTGGGGATAAATAGAGAGAAGTTGGGGGTGAGAAGGCTCAATGGATCCCCGGTGTGGCACGGGAGTGTCTTCCTGGGACAGTTACTAGTGGACACACCATCCACAGGAGGATGTAAGAAAGATGGCTGGAAACGGGGGACAGTAGAACAGAGACAGTTTGGCAGGAGACTAAAGCACACTCTTCTTCCGATCTATTTTGCCAGGCTTGGTGCTGTCCCACTTCCTGGGCTTTTGCGGATCATGACGTACTCTGTCAGGTTAATGATGCCAACATGGGCCACAGAGA
The DNA here is from genome assembly GCF_000317375.1 of Microtus ochrogaster. Taxonomy (NCBI): domain Eukaryota; kingdom Metazoa; phylum Chordata; class Mammalia; order Rodentia; family Cricetidae; genus Microtus; species Microtus ochrogaster. The sequence continues at coordinate 21,622,444 of NW_004949100.1, read as the reverse complement.
TCTTGTTATAGCCCAACCAAACCTCACGGAATCTTAGCGTCTTATCTCATGTACAGCAGCAAAACTTAGAACGGTTTCCACAAAAGCTGAGAGGGTAGCAAGGCACAAACCCATGATAATATAATAAAATGACATTTTTACATTCCTCCTCATCAGAAGCATGGTATCTATGAAGTCACATACTCTTCCCAACATTACAGGCTGTCATCTAGCATATATTGGTTTTCAAGGATAATCAGAGCCTTACGTAGTTTCTGCCCTGGCAGAAGAGCAAGAGGGGTGATTAACATTGTCTGCAGTTTGCTGTTTGTCACAGCTTGGCACACAACGGCTTGCCCAGCAGCACAGCAAGCCTCTCCGAGAGCCAGAGGAGCGGCAATTTCCAAATATCTACAAAGCAAACGTCCCCACTAGACCTCAGCAGCCGTGCCTTTATCAGGAGGGCAGGGGGGTACTCTAGGTGGGGCCCACAACCTTGTGCTGGGAACCCCCAGGGTTTACTGCTATCTGGTCTTGGAGAACCCACATATCATCTATCACACATGGCCAGAATCAAGGTTGGTGAGACTTCTCCCAGCAAAGGTGGGAGAGAGGGGACAGCCAGTTGGTGGGCAAATGTGTTTGCTTCCTTCCTGGCGTGCAGTTAGTTAGGTATTGTTTATGGTGCTGTACACCCGCAACAGGCGGCCACACTTCAGGGGTTCAGGAAGAGCTTTAGGGATGAGCTACCCACATATGGAAGTTGTGGTTTGCCGACACTCTGTCTGCAGCCTTGAGCAAGCGTCATTTCTCTGTCCCCCGGATACTCGGTCTCTAAGCCAGACCCACCCTGTAATGTTTATGGTTAGAGCGGCGATGTTAGCATCCGTCATGTCTCAGATCGGTGAGCGGCAACGCGACTCACTCTGACTCACTCTGATCCACTCTCTCAGGGCAGGGAGGATTCTGCTGAGATTCCAGAGGGGCCAGAACTGCACTCCTCGCCTTACTAGAGACACCAAGCAGGAGGAAGCAAGCAGGAAGAGTGGCATTTGGACTGAGGCGGTGGCCAGTGGGGCTGTCCTGTGAGTATCTACAGTCAAGGCTGCCTGGGTGTCTATACCACAAATGCGTTTTTCAGAAACATCAGCTCTGGAATGTTCGGTGAGAAGCAGGTGGAGACATTAGCCATAGACAGGGCCTGGCACACGGCCCCTGACAGAGATGCCAGAGGAGAAAGAGACCTCGCCCTCACGTGTGGCTGGCCGATAGGCTCTCGTTTGATACTGAATCACAGTGCTTGGGAGACACTTGGGCATGGTTTTGGTTTCAATGAGTTACACTGAAATTTATTAACTGGATATATCTACAGTTGGGAATGAATATTTAAAAACTGTATACCCTTAAATCCACACTTTTACATGGCACATTTGTTATTGGCTATAAAAATGACTGTTTTCTTCTCTGTGTAAGGAAATAACAAAAATGAAATAAAAAAAAAGAAACGGTATCATGAAGGAAATATGGTAAACCGAGATGAGCCCAGATGACGATTGGTCGAACAGAGATGGGGTGCGTGTGGGTGGCATGCCTCTACACGGGAGCGTGCACATCTCTACACGGGACTTTTTACTGCAGGAAAGAGCCTGCTGCATCTTCGTCACCACGGGCGTTAAAGAATGGTGCAGAAGAACTTCTTCTCCCGGAAGGGGTTTTCCGAGGCAGGCACTGGGATGATGAGGGGGTCCTCCCGCACGTGGGCTTCACAGTAGGCCAGGAGGTCCGAGGCTGCTTGGGAGACCTGTGGGGACACAGCACAGGTGCGTGGTTAAAGGCGTTCACAGAGTGGGTCCAGGCTGAGGTCCACAGGAAGAGTGGCCATGGCCAGAGTCAGGCCGAATGGTGCGCAAGATCAAACAACGCCAGGGGCCGGCGGGTTTGGGTAGAAGCGAGGTGATGGGTTTGGAAGATGCCATAAGGACTCACTGCCCTACAGTGCAAGGTCATGGTCCAGAGAGCTGAGAACATGCTGAGGGGGTAGCTCAGTGGCTCAGAAGTAGTGCTCTTGCCCAGCATGGACTCGATCCCACCTTCGACAAGTGAACAGAGAAAACAGAGCAGAGCAAACTCCCAGAGACTCTGCAAAGCCATTTCTTTTTTTAAAAAATATTTATTTATTTATTATGTATACAATATTCTATCTGTGTGTATGGCTATAGGCCAGAAGAGGGCACCAGACCTGATTACAGATTGTGAGCCACCATGTGGTTGCTGGGAATTGAACTCAGGACCTTTGGAAGAGCAGGCAATGCTCTTAACCACTGAGCCATCTCTCCAGCCCCTGCAAAGCCATTTCTGTGAGAACAACATAGAAGCTATTCCTAGCCCAGCCAGGCTGATTGTACTTCTTAGTATTGGTTTTTCTACAATCTACTCTCATGGCCAAACAAGGAAGGATACTCTGTCCCCTTCCACAGCCCCGCTATTAAGCTCTGCTTTATAAGCTCTCATCATACAAAATGCATTTATTATTATATAATATTATTATATTAGTACATAATGTACTAATGCACACACCGGGAAGGGAGTGGGCGCACACATGCAGAAGTCTGAGAACAATGTCTTTGTGGAGTCAGTTCCACCCTCCCATTTTCACCTGGGCTCCAGGGAACAAAATCAGGTCCTCAGGCTTTCACGGGACTCCTCTTCACCTGCTGAGTCCCCTCACTAGCTCAAGGTCACCTCTTCTAGTGACAGGCAGCTGCTCCCTACAGACAGGCTGCTACTGACCAGGAGCCCTCTCTTCTGTTTTCCTTCCAGACTTTTCTTGATCAACACGTGGAAACTGTATCGCAAACTTCCCCAGTTTGAGTCCAGATAAGGAGCCGGGTGCTCACAGAGAGGGTGATGCTGTGTCCTTTAAATTCTGCCGCCAGCAGGTGTGGCCCAGACTTAGGGTGGGTATTCCTGACCTCGAATGATCCAGACTTGGGATGGGGTCTTCCCACCTCAAAAGATCTACTCAAGAAAATTCCTCACTGTTTGGGTCTTAGTTGATTCCAGATGTAGTCACGCCGATAAACTGAAATTGGCCATCACAAGAAGTGAGGGGAGAATATCCTAAGGCCCCCTTCCTAGCCAGCCACAAAACCTGCTTTGGAGTTTTTCCACCTTCGATCTTTAGAATTTTTTTTTTGTTGTTGTTGTTGATTTTTCAGCCCAGACCTGTCTGTGTCTGTGGTATCCCGATTCCTACAGGTAATGCCCGCAAACACAAGTTGACTTTTTTTTTTGTTTTGTTTTCTCTCAAAGAAAATAACTATACATTGAGTGGGTGAGTCCAGTCCAATCCTGACAAATGCTATGTTTGCTGGGAGTGTGGAATGAGAAAGAATCTGTTTGTATCACTCTTTCTTCCTGGAAATAAACCCTGCCTTCCCCGGGGCTTTGTTAGGTATTTTGCCGGCATTAAGAAAAACAGTTAAAGCCAGAACATGTAGTAGGATCAAAACCCCATACATGTTCTGGCTTTGTGGGAGCCTAGTCAGTTTGGATGTTCACCTTCCTAGACATGGACAGAGGGGGGAGGACCTTGGACTTTCCACAGGGCAGGGAACCCTGACTGCTCTTTGGACTGGAGAGGGAGGGGGAGAGGAGTGGGGGGAGGGGGAGAAGGGTGGGAGGAGGGGGAGGGAAATGGGAGGCTGGGAGGAGGGGGAAACTTTTTTTCTTTTTTTTCCTTTTCTCAATAAAAAAAATAATAAAAAATAAATATCCTGAAAAAAAAAAAAAGAAAAACAGTTAATGGGAAAAGGAAAACCGGTCAGCTGATGAGAGGGCATGATGGCCAGGTCCAACAGGCCCAAGTGGACTCCTCTGGGAGTCTCCTGCAGTGAAGGACAGAGGTGGGGATCCCAGGGGTTGCCAGAGGGACGGTTGGGTAGACGAACTGCCTTCCCTCACTGGTGGCTGTAGCCGGACAGAGACAGCTTTTCATCCTGGTAGAGGTGAGTATGACTAACAGGAAGAAATCGGCATTTACTTTGAACTTTAGAGCAGGCATGTGCACTCAGGTCCTCTCTTTCTGTGCCACAGCTATGTCCCTCACTGTGTGACTCCTGATCTGTGCGTCCATCAGAGTCGTCTCTGTGCCTCATACTCCCATCCCTTGTCATGGCTAAACATGCAAACTTGGCCTTCCCCTGGGAAATTCCCATCTCGAATGTGCAGTTAGTTATGATTTAAAAAGCCAACTATGCTATTAAAGGCAGAACCACAGACTACAGGTAAAGCAAGCTTAGACATAAAACACCCCTTGATGTCACTAATCCGGAGGTCAGAGAAGGTGAGTTCCTTGCCCAAGATCACATACAAGTTTTGGAATAGAGGCAGGACAAGAAGCCCAAGGTCAGGGATGCAGATCCAACAAACCCAGGAGGCAAGAGTTCAAACTGGCCCCTTTGGTCATTCCGCCGTCCCCCAAAATGACCCTGTTATTATACCTTTTATCTCATCCAGGAACTGTTTACTGAGCATCTGTCTAGTTGCTGAGCTAATTGAGAAGATGCCAGGGGTAAACCAAGACACTAGAGCCAAGCAAGAAGACTCAGAAATGACAAAGCCACCACAGACATCTGTTGAAGCAGAGTCACAGCTGTGGAGGCAGAGGACTGGCCGTGGGCAGTTACCTTTGTGCACAATCCAGCTGCTGACCTGCAGCTGGCTTGTGAGTAACCAGGGCAACCAGGGCAGCTTTCCTGCCCCTTGACCACTTTACCTTTATATGAAACCAGCAGTGCTGGGTGGTGGTGGCGATGCACACCTTTAATCCTAGCACTCAGGAGGCAGAGGCAGGCAGATCTCTGTGAGTTTGAGGCCAGCCTGGTCTACAAGAGCTAGTTCCAGGGCAGGCTCCAAAGGTTCAGAAAAACCCTGTCTCGAACAAACAAACAAAAACAAAAACAACAAAACAACAAAAAGAAACCAGCAGCACACACTGTGTGTGTGTGTGTTGTGTGTGTGTGTGTGTATGTGTGCGCCTGGAGGAAGATCCAAGGTGCAAGATCCAAGCTCCTCTCTCACCCCCGTGTCTGCGACACCTGGCAATTATGCTGGGCGTCTCTACCACCCAGCTCTGGAGCAGGTTCTATCTGGTTCTATCCAGAAGTTTTCGCAGTTCTGTCACAAAGGTGAGGCTATACTTGATGCCATCTTGTTCCTCTTAAGAGAAAATGTTGTTCTTAGATCGCCTCTTTTTTTTTTTTTTTTTTTTGGTGGTATTTTTGGAGACAGGGTTTCTCTGTGTAGCCTTGGCTATCCTGGAACACACTTTGTAGACCGGGCTGGCCTCGAACTCATAGAGATGCCTTTTCCTCCCTGGTGCTGGGAAGAAAGGCATGTACCTACCACCACCTGGCTATTAGGTTGCCTCTTTTTCAGCTGTTTTTTTTCAGACTGTAGCTGCATCTATTCAGCCATAACTGCACTTATGGATGGAATACCATTTGCACACCTGAATGGCCCAACAGAATCTGCAGAGGTAGACTCAGTACAGGGAGAGGCACTTGGTGTATGAGCACAAGAGTGTAGACCTGGGTTGGCTCCACACTATGCCAGTTTTCTAGCTGGACTCACAACTGCTGACACATGGTTGTTGGACTCAGAATGACTGACACATGGTTGATGGACTCAGAATTAGTGACACATGGTTGTTGGACTCAGAATGGCTCACACATGGTTGTTGCATTTTGAAAGTGAGTTTCAACACTCGAAAAGTTTAGGGTGCTCACAAATGGATCACGTGACCCCTCCCAACAGGCTCCAATGTTACTGCAGGACTGAGCTCCTGACAGGGAGGAGAGGTTAGCCTGCATTTTCTCCTGCCTTGCCTCCCCACCACGCTATGACACAGCTCAGGGACCCTGCCTGGCACAGTTCCTTACTCTTAGACTTCTAGCTCCATAGCTAGAAAACACCTTCCTTCCCTCCGTCCTCCTTCCTTTGTCCTCCCTCCCTGCTTCCCTTCCAGTCTTTCCTTCCTTTCCTTTCTTTCTCCTTCCTTCTCCCCCATCTTCTATTTTCCAACCGTGGAATTCTGTTACAGCTGCAGAGCATGGATTCGAACAAAAAACCCGAGGTCAGGGATGGTGGTCTAAGGATCCCAGGAGGAAAGGGTGGTTCACACGTGGCTCCCCTAGTCATTCTACACTCCCAACAAATCATCTTATTTCATCTTCTGACTATGCTCTGCTAATTCCCAATTCTTTACTGGACTTACCTTTTGCTCAAACAATTACACTGTAAAGAATGACCTACTTAGCCTAGGCGCATCTAATGCAGTGTCAATCATTTTGATCAAGGGAATTTCTACCTCAACAAGGCCCCCTCAGTTCACACAACAGTGTCCGTCCAAAGTCTATTTCTGTCAGTATAAGCAAAGCACCTTGAATATCTGCCAGTGCTCACTACACTGTGTTTAGAGACAATAAACACAGTAAAGACTGTTTTCAGGCGTGGAACATTACACACGAAAGATGCCATCATGGCTGTGGGGGTTATAATTTAGAATCACAGAGGAAACACACCCAGAGGTGTGTCTATGAGGGTGTTTCCAGAGAGGTTTGACTGAGGTGGGGTGAGCCAGACTGAGTGGTACTCTACCACAAACTGGGGTCCTAGACTGAACAGAAAAGAGAACAGGAGCTGGTTCCAGCCTTGGTCTCTCTCTGCTTCCCAACTGCTAACACGACGTGACCAGCTGCTTCATGCTCCTGCCGTGCCTTTCCATCCTGATGGGCTGGGTCTGCAAACCATGAGCTCTTCCCTATGTTGGTTCATCAGGTATTTTTGTCATAGCCATGAAGACAGTAATACCCTGGCCCACAGTGTTCCATCCCAGCCTTAATCGGCCTAACTGCCGCCAGCCAGGGCCGAAGGAGGTTTTTCTTAATTAGAATTAGATTGATTTTTGTGGCTTAAGGTTTCCCTTCCTGCAAGATATGGGTGGCAGACAGTGCCAGATGCCAAAACATCTGCTGCTTCTGAAACAAAGCAGATAATCTCAAAGATAAAATTTTATCGTGGGAGAAAAACTGACAACTGCCTTCTTGCTGATGCTTTCTTACTGAGCCATCGAGATCACTGGGCTGAGCTGCCCTGAGCATCCCTGCCTCCCACCTCAGCACCCAGCTGTTAGGGTTCTAAGACAGCAGATGCTCAGAGAAATGGGGAGCCTGGGAGCAACTGTGGAATTTTCCCATTGCATTTCAGAGTAAAAGAGGTGATTAAAACAGCCCAAGTTAGCATAATGCTGTTGGTTGCACTATAATTACCGGCTTCAATGACGGGAGAAAATGTTGCAATTACTACAGTCACATTCCATGACAAGACAGATGACATAATTACTACTCTCGCTGTGACACCCACTGCACTTTTCCTGTGCATCCGAAGCCAAGAGGGCACCTACTTCTCAGCAGTCCTGGTCTACTGAACAACATAGAATCAATCGATGGAGAGCATCTTGGTGGGCTTTGTCTGTTCTTCCCTCCACCCCCAGAAAACAAAGCCGTGACAGGGTTAAGAGTGCAGTCAGGCTTAACCAGCATGTAGCAATGGTATCTACTCTAAGATCAGACCCCGTGCACACTCCAACAGAGGCTACCGCATGCCCTTAGTCCCACAGGGACCCTTGGGACATCACACGTATGTATCTTGCCTCTGAATCCTGAGCGAATTCCTGTGCTTTTCTTCTTTCCAAACTCGGACATAGTTGAGCCCAACACACCAGCCCCCGAGGACAGTCTCTAAGCGCTGCACAGCATGGCTTTCCGCAGCTCCCAGAGCTGTGAAGGAAATCCCTAGCTACTGGGGAATGGTCCATATGGGGATGTGAGTTCTGCTGCACAGGGGATCCTGTCCGGAGGGAGGGAGGATCTCTTGCCCCTACAGAGCATCTGGAAGGGGTAAAGGATAGCCATTGTCATCACCACAACTGCTTTCCCTCCATATCAAAAGCTGGTTGCACTCTGGGAAGCATAAATGTGAGGGCTGGGTTAATACCAACCACCAAGTTCACCTCAGTGAGCACTGTTTTTCCACAGGGACCACGGACCAACAAGCCCCGGCTTGTGTAGCCTACAATTGACCCACATGCACCCTGGATCTTGACTTTAACCAAACCCTTCAAACAGGTGGACAGATGTCCATCTGATGGGAAAACTCTCAGTCTTCATGATTTCTTAGTTTTCTACAAAGAAAGCTGTAACCCAAAACACTAGTTGGGGCGATGCCCTGTAACTCCAATACTCAGGAGGCTGAGGTCAGATGGCAAGGACAAGGATCTGCCTAAAAGGAAACAAGACAAAACAACCAAAAGCCACAATCCAAGCATTGCACACTTTCTCAGGAGAGAATTAACATGGCAAGGCAAGCCACCACGGCCAAGGATGAGTGCAGCAAGGACCTGCCTTGTTCGCTAGGAGCTTCATTTTCCCTAGGAGAAAGCAATGAGCCCCTGACTTAGCCTCAGTGGGCACGGACACTCCCCGTCCTTCTGACTGGACATGGCACACACCACACAGCCCTGACAGCCTCTGTGGGCACTGGCACTCCCTGTCCTCCTGACTGGACATGGCACACACCACTCAGCCCTGACAGCCTCTGTGGGCACTGGCACTCCCTGTCTTCTTGATTGGACATGGCACATGCTACACAGCCCTGACAGCCTCTGTGGGCACTGTCAGGTCTTGTCCCATTGGCAGAACACACACCACACAGGCCATCCAGTTTTCCCTTCTGCAAGTGGCAACAGCTCCTACTGCACAGCAGATGTGGCCCTGGGGCTGCTGGGAGTCCTGTACCCATGCAGTCACTGTTTGGAAGGACAGAGCATGGCCTACCCTACCCTATGTCACCCTGGGGCTGCTGTGAGTCCTGTGCCCATGCAGTCACTGTCTCGAAGGACAGCGCATGGCCTGCCCTGCTCTATGTCACCCTGGGGCTGCTGTGGGTCTGTACCCATGCACTCACTGTTTGGAAGGACAGCACATGGCCTACCCTGCTCTTTAGTTTCCTTAAGGCTGGTCTCTTCTGATCTGATCTTTATTCTAGAATCACTGACCATCCTTACCTAGGTCTTACCAGACAGTTTTTTTCTGGTTTGAATTTAGAAACTGGGAGGGGGGGCATAAAACATATTTGCTCTTTGTAAAGAGTCC
>NW_004949100.1:21508250-21608250 GCF_000317375.1 Microtus ochrogaster | reverse complement strand
CTGTGACGGAAAAAGCATGGGATATAACTGGTCTCTCTGAACATGGCGAACAATGAGGACTGATGAGAAGCTAAGGACAATGGCACGGGGTTTTGATCCTACATAATGTGTTGGCTTTGTGGGAGCCTAGCCAGTTTGGATGTTCACCTTCCTAAATATGGACAGAGGGGGGAGGACCTAGGACTTACCATAGGGCAGGGAACCCTGACTGCCCATTGGACTGGAGAGGGAGGGGGAGAGGAGTGGGGGGGGGGGGGGAAGGGTGGGAGGAGGGGGAGGGAAATGGGAGGCTGGGAGGAGGAGGAAACTTGTTTTTTTTTCCTTTTCTCAATAAAAAAAAAGAATTAAAAAAAAAAGTAAATAGGAATTGTCCACATACAGATATTCTCAAAGCCATGTTCACAGGTTTAGTTACCTGTGGTGACAGAATGCCTGGCATAAACAACCTAAAGAAGAAACTGATTTTGGTTTACAGTCAGAGGGCTCAGTCCATAGTCACTTGGCTCCATGTGCGTGGGCAGAACACGATGATGGTAGGGACACCTGATGGACAGGCTTCTTCCTCTTGTGGTGGACAAGAACCAAAGGGCACAGGCACATCTCCAGGGACCTACTTCCCCAGGGAGGTCCTGCCTTAGCCTTCCAAAACAGGACCACCATCTGATGACCAAGCACCCAAGACACAGCCTATGGGGGCCATTCACACCCAAGCCGGAATGCTCACGTTCAGGAGACAGTGTTGTATTCCCACTCCTGCTGCCGTTAAGTGCTGTGCTGTTAAGGGCACAGTCTCCATGGCTACTGCTTTACAGGACTGATGCCTGTGGAGAAGCCTCCCTGGGGTCCTTCTGGAAAAAGAATTTTATTTATTCTTCTTTACGAAACAAAACGTGAGGAAATGTCAGTAGGGATAGGCAAATTGAGTAATAGTCCAGTCCTTGTGGATCAACCAAACAGAAAGAAGTATGTTATTACAGGAAGTTCAGCTAACACATTATCTATCCTGTGTTTACTCAGGTTTTGTTTTATGCAGTTTTCATATCATTGGATCATATGGCTAAAGTACATTAAGGAAAAGTAAGTTGCTGTGTCATTTTGCATTCCCATTAGCAAGGGACGACGATTCATTATTCCATATTCTTACCAGCATTTGATTTTGTCAGCTCCCTCCTTTGATTTAGCCATTCTAATGGTGTGTAATAGCATCTCATGGCTTTGATATGCAATTCTTAAAAGACATATCACATTGGACATGTTTTCACGTGCTTGCTTACCATATTTGTGCATGTGCTGGGATAACAGGTGCACACTAACATGCATAGCCCTTTGGGTTTGTTTGTTTTCTGGGGAGTGAACTTGGGCCCTGGCTTATCTGCAAGCACTTTAATGAGCTAGCTCCTCATTCCACTATTTATCATTTTGGCATCATCTTTGGTGAGACACCCATTCAGATGTCTTGGCCTTTTTCTTGGTTTGCTTTTTAGAGACAGTCCCATGTGGCCCAGGCTAGCCCTGAATTCACTATGTATCTGATGATGATCTTGGTCTCCTACCCTTCTGCTTCAGTTCCCAAATGCGAGGGTTTAGGTGGGCAGTACCCTGCCTGAGTTCTGCCCATTTAGAAATGTGGTTGCTCTTAATGATTGGATTTTAAGAGTTTGTTGTATATTTTGGATATGTCTTTTGTCAGATATGTAGACTGCACATATTGCCTTCTAGTGCAGCTTGTCTGGGGTGTTTTGAGAAGCTTCAAGAACTAACAAAGCATGGCTTACCAGACTGTCTTGGTTATGCTAGTTCTGTGGAAACAGTCAAATCCAAGGCCAACCAGACGTCCCCCTACATCACCCTAGGTTTACAGCTGTGTCTTCATGTTTCTGCCTGTGACTCGTCTTGAGTTAATGTCTGTTTCTAGATCCATGTGTGTGTGCATGCGTGTGTGCATGCATGTGTGTGTGTATGTGTGTGTATGTGTGTGTATGCGTATGTGCGTGCATGTGTGTGTGTGTGCGCGTGAGCTACTAGATAGTTCTTGTTGAAAAGACCATCTTTGCTCTTTGTAAATGATCTTTTGGCTGTATTCATTCCTACGTTCTGGTCTAGATCTATGTGTCTAGACTTTCTCCCACATCCCACTGTCTTGGTTACTATTGCCGTAGAAGGTACCAGATGGCCGCAGTCCTCCTCCTCCATCTCTTCCTCCTCCACCTATTTTATTGGCTACTCTGAGTCTTTTATTTTTCCATATAAACTTTAGAACCAGCCTGTAAATATTCACAAAATAACTTCCGTGGATTTTGCCTGAGATTACACTGAATCTACAGGCCAGGACCGGAAGATACCTTAACAATACTGTCTTCCCATTAATGAACATGGGATATCTCTCCGTTTATCCAGATATTTAATTTTATGTTTATTTTCTTCACCTAGATATTGTACATAGCTGGTATAATTTTCTCATTTAAAAAAATATCCGAGCTAGCCACTGGTGGCACATGCTTATAATCCCAGCATGCTGGAGGCAGAGGTAGATGGATCTCTGTGAGTTCAAGAGATCTACAGAGCAAGTTCCAGGACAGCCAGAGCTGTTACACAGAGAAAGCCTGTCTCAAAAAACAAAACAAAACAAAACAAAACAAACAAAAATCCCTGTTACTTCTGGGGTACAAAATTTCATTGCCCGGAGGTAGAGAAAAAAGAAACTGCTGAATAATTAATGCCTCAAAATTTGAAAGAAAAAAAATAAATAAATCTCCCTCCCACACACACACACACACACACACACACACACACACACACACACACACACACACACACACAGAGTTTATTGGAATTCCTACAGGCTGCAGTCCAACTGATCCAACAATGTGTAGCTGTGGGCAGAAAGTCCAAGAATCTACTAGTTTCTCAGTCCCACAAAGGCTGGGTGTCTCAGCTGTCTTCTGTGTGTGCTGGAGTCCTGAAGGAGTAGACTCAATGCCAGGGAAGGAATGGGTGTGCTGGCAAGGCGAAGGCAAGCAGGAAAAGAGCAAACCTTTCTCCTTCCATGTCCTTATACAGGCTTCCAGCAGAAGGTGTGTCTTCCCCTGCCTCAAGATCCAGACCAGAGGTATGAATTCCTATCTCAAAGGTCTGGGCTAGAAGTGGATTCACCCATTTCAAACCAAGTAGAAAATCTCTCACAGGGGTGCCCTCCATTTCCGGATTGTAGTTCATTTTAGATAGTCAAGGTGACAACCTAGAAGGGCCATCACAGAACCTATATTGGAATGTTTATACACACATACCTATTTGGAATTTCTTCTACTATCTTTGCTTTTGTTTCTCAAATTTTATGTACTCTTTGTTGTTTTATAGTTTGTGTATTATTTCTCATCCACCAGTAATTCTGAAGTATGTATTTTTATAGCTTTATTACGCTTAAATATGTTAGTAAACATCAGAACTGAAGTTGTTGTTTGGGTGGAAAGGGGCTGGGGTGAAGCAACAACCCAAACAGTTGTATCTACTGTTTCACTCCTAAGAATTAGGAAACTAGCCACACTGGGCAGTTGCTACACCTTCTGTTCCTCTAACAATGAACCCTTTCTCTCATTAAAGGAATTATTTTGTGATGAGCTCCAGTATGGAAAGCATATGTCTTCTCTAAATAGGGTCTGAAAATGTTCTCTCTTTCCCAGAATACCTCACAACTTGGGCACAAGCATGCATTCTTCATTCTGTCAGACACACATGTTCCATGCTCTGACTAGTGATCCAAGGAGGAAGGCATGGGGAGCCATGGTCCAGGGTACGACAGCAGCCCCAGGCGGGGCAGGGAGTCCTCAGCTCCGCAGAGGACATTCCTTTGTGCGAACCTTCTCTGGAGCTGTGGGGACCTACTTCTCAGAAGCAGGAGCTCAGGTTCAGGCTCTCTAGTCAATATCTCCATGGCCTCTCTCAAAGCCCTTTAAATCTCAAATCCCACAAAACTAAGCATGCCTGGATCCCTTGTAGTGAAATTCAGTTACACGATGAAATGATGTTTCTAAGGAAAAACAGGCTGTGTTTGTAGTAGGTTTAAGACATACGCTTATGTCACCTTGGATGTGACAAGGGGCAGAGGTGCCCTTGCAGATGCGATTTCTCTGTGGGTTGCCACCAGAGCTTCAGGAGGGCACCCAACCCAAGGCCTTGTTCCATGTGCTCAGGTACAGAACTTGGGTTCCAGGCTTGTGTCTTTCAGCTCTCTTGGTACTTCTGGAGTGTGTCTGTGAGCGATATAACAGTCTCTCCTGTCCCTCTAAGAGACAAGCCACGCCCACTCCCTCCCTATCCAGGCAAGCTGATCTGATCTTCAGCTTCCAGCCTGAGTTCTACCTTTCTCCCCTCTCTCTTTCTCTCTTTCTCTGGCCTTTCCCTTCCATAACCCACTAAATAAATATCCAACCTCACTCTGCATGGCAGTGCCTATCTGCCTGTCTCTCACCCACACAGATGGTTCCTCTTGGGACTGGCTGCTCCTTCTTGGTCTCTCACCTGCCACGCAGCTCCCTGCCTAGGACCTGCTGGCCCTCATGGCCTGTGGGCCACTCGGGGGCTCCTTGCCTGGGACTGGCTACCTTTGTGGCCTGCCATGGTCTCGGGACCCTGTAGCATTTCTGCCACTGGCCCCTCATTTTACTTTAAACCATTACATGAGCTGAGACCTTGGAGTACCAAGGTCTCAGAGCTACTGTGAACACTAAAGCACCTTACGCCGTGTATGAAGATCAAAATTAGGCCCATTGTGCCAAGAGGTCACTTCTGCCCGTGACCCACTAGGGTTTTCTTCTTTATCATCTAAAAGCTGCTTTCATTGCTTCTTGGTTTTTATTTGTATTCTTGTTTTGAGACAGGGTCTTAATGGAGCCTACACTGCCCTTGAACTCTTGGTCCTCCTGCCACTTCCTGAATTCTAAGGTTACCCATGTGCCACCATTCCTAGCTTGTTTTTATTCTCTCTAGGTGGTATTTGAAGGGTTCTCTACTTCTGAGCCATCAGGGAACCTCCCAGATGCTAGTGTCTTAGTGTCTGTCATTTCTAACTATCAGTTGGACGTGGCGAGGTGCTGGGAGGGGCAGGCTCTTCCTCTACTTAAGGGGAACTTTTCACACCTTGCCCTGAGGAATCTTTACTCTTTCAAGTTCTCTCTCCCAGGAACATCTCCCTGCGATGTGGAACGTGGTCGGTCTTGACTTTGTGATCTCCAAATTGATACTTTAGCATTTCCTTTTGCTGTGACTTTCATCCTAACCTCTTTGCCATTAACTTGGTTTTCTACAGGGCATCATCATCTTTGTTCCTTCTAACGGCGTTCTCTCCTTAATCTTTCCTTAGGATTTTTTCTTTTCTTTTTTTTTTAATTAATTCAGTAGCAAGGCTTGAACTCAGAGCTTTAAACTGGCAAGTACTCAGCCACTGAACTCCCAGCTTCCCTCTTATTTTTTTGCGACAGTCTCATATAGTGAAGACTGTTATTAAACTTCTACATAGCCCAGGCTGGCTTTGAACCTGTGGTCTTGTCTCAGCCTCTGCACAGCTGTGCCTCCATGCCCGACTTTACGTAGCTTTCCCGCCACATTTCAGCTCAGGTTCTTGCTCTCCTTTGAGCTCCCTCTCCAGATTTGCTTGCTTTACTTTCCTTGAGAGTCTGAGGCCCTTAAAGTTTCCTTTGGTTCTCTAGAAAAAGGCCTCTCAGAGGAGTGCTGTTGGCCTTCTTTGTGCTATAGTCTGGTCCCTCCTTGTTCTGGCAGAATGTTTACACAAGTCTACTTTGCTTCTCTCTGACTCTTAAAGGAACGTGCCAACTCAGATCTGCAAGCTTGAGGAGAGTTCAGAGTCTCCTGCGCCTGTCTACTGCAGCAGTGCTGATGGCCCTCTGTGCAGCTGGCTGCCAGCTGCCCCCTCATGCAGCCTTTGCCTGAGGTGCTGGCAACCCATGGTTAGACATGCTGTTTAATACACACTCTCTGAAGGTACCCGGCACTTTCTCGTCAGCGTATCTTCTCCATGAGGGCAGTCCTGGCTTTTCGGCTGAGCCCCATCTGGGGGTAAACTTTTGTCTCTGTGGTGGGCCAGACAGATGGCATGCTGAACCTTCTGAACACAAAGGCAACAGGTGTCCTCTGGGTAGGAAGCAAGTTCTTCAGGTGGCATCCCAGAGGCTGCTGATGAAGGCAGGTGCCCAGACACCTGGGAGGGAGGACTCGGAGAACTGGTAATTCCTAAATGTAATGATGGGTTAGGGGAACAGTGGCCAGGCATGCAATGCTGAGGAACTGGTATTTCACACTGCAGAGTTTTAGGTCACAGGAGCAGTCAGCCGTTGACAAAGATTGAGCATGGGGCTGTTGTCCCCTGTCCCTGGCACAGTTCCTAAACTCTAGGATTCCCTTGAGTGAGAAGCGCCTCCATGGTATGCTAATGAGGGGGCTGGTGGCTGGAGATGCTGCCTTCACAGCTTCAGGAAGGGGGCATGTCACCAGAACAACAGCTATGACTGGAGGTAGAGTTCCAAGCCCTGCCTCTGACTTCGAGGGATGGAGGAAGGGCTGGAGTCTGAGTGGCCAATGCATTAACAACCATGGCTATATAATGAAACCATTATAACATGCTGAACTTGGAGGCCCTGAAGGCAGGCAACACATTTATGAGCAAGAGGTGTCACTTTTTTGAAGTCCTGGAAGCTGAGCACCATGACCTACAACTCCTCGACCTGGGCATCTCGTCAGAAGGTTCCTGAATTATCATTTTAATAACAAACTGGTATATATAAGAAAGACATTTCCTGAGTCCATAGATTATTTTATGAGTGACAGAGCCTGGGGAAGGGTGTCCTCAGGAACCCTTGACTTTGCAGGCAAGCCTGACAGAATGCAGGTAGACAGGGCACCTGGAGCTTGTAACTTGTATCCACAAGGGAAATAGTCTTGTTGGCCTGAGCCCTTAACCCATGGAATCTGAAATCATAGCCATAACAGGGTAGTTCCAAAAATATGACTTTTAATGTATCAATGTAAGACACTGATTTCATTAAGAGTTTGACTTCTTCTTGACTTAATAGAGAGAATTATAAGCTTGATTCACAAAATCAGTTCCAGAAATAATTCTCAATCCTATGTGATGAAAGCCAGTCACTCTGCCATGTTCATCTTAAACTCAACTTGCTGGGCTTCTCGAGCCACCGAGAGAGCAAGAGGCACACAGACCTGAGCATGGGGCCAGCGGCAGGCTACCCACGACAGCCTCTGGCTGACCCAGAGATGATGTGGCCTGAGGATAGCAAGGAGTAAGGGGCAGACTGCAGAAATATTCGGTGAGCAGACATGTGTGCCTTTTCATAAAGAAATTCGCTATTGTGTGTTTCTGCATGTGTCTGTATATTGGATATACATCATGGAACATTATTCAGACATTAAAAAGAATGAAGTTCTGGCGCACTGTACAAGACAGGTGGACTCTGAGGATGATGTGCTAGGTGAATCAACTACACACAGCACGATAGCCAGTCTGGGTTTCCACTTAGACGCGGTTCCTACTACAGCTACCGTCCCAGAGACAGCAGGACGGTGTTTCTAGGTGGAGACGAAGTTCTTAGAGATGGAGGGTGGTGGTATCTTAGGATACTACAAATAGTCCTGATCCTGAAAATGATAATTTATCTAAAAATGGTTTAATGGGAAATTGAGCATTCTGTGTATTTTAGCACAACAAACCTGTGTAAGATGATACATGCCTATCACCCTAGCATTTGGGAGATAGTGGCAAGAGCATCACGTGATTGAACTCATCCTTCTTTACATACCCAACTTGAGGCCAGCCTGGGCTACACGGGACTTCGTATTTGCGCGCCTCTCTCCTCAGACAACACAGGACTATTTTTTCCCCCGAGAACTCTGCACTCTGCTTCTGAACCACACAGGCTCGTTTCTTGCCCACTCCATGTGCTGACGTCACCAGAGCTAGAATTAGCTACTTCCTCCTCAGGGCCCTGCAACAACACAACACTGCCTTCCCAATGCCTCCAGCATGACCTGTGACTCTCCTCCCGTTAGAATCTGTAGTGTGCCCAAAGACTCCAAGAACTCGCCATCTATGGGAACACACAAGTCTCTGGGACTCTGTCTGCGGCTGGAAATGATCTGTTGTCACAGAACATGTCTTTCCCTGGTCTGGCAATCATATATGGCCCTAACCTGTGCTCACTGTCCCCGAGCCCTGGCTTGGTGCTTGGCTTGGTGCACGACTGGCTTCTTGCCTCTCTCGGCCTGGTGTTCCACACTTCCTTCCCATACTGTTTGCTTTCCTGGTGTGTTCACCTCTCCCACAGCCACAGACCTCTGCCCAGTCACGGCTGCAGCTGCCTTCCAGTCCGTCCAGATGTGAGGCACAGGCCATTCACCGCAAACACCTGCCATTCATTGCGGCTCTGTGATCTTGTGCTTGTACCCAGAGCACCCTTTCCCCAGCAGCTCAGCAGGTGGCTTTTCCAAATCCCTGCTCATGCTCATGTCTCTCCTCACTCTAGTAGAGACATTTGCTCATGCTGAAGCCGCAGCCCCGCTGTGCAGAGCCTTGCTCAGCTATGTCCTCACAGTGTCCTCCCCTGGCAGGCGTTCCTGCCTTTGCAAAGCTGGGCACCGCTTGTCTGCAGGGTGCCTCTGATGTCCTATTCAATTTCTGGAACCCCAGCTTCCAATTGTTCCCTGGGTGCTAACCTCACCCCCTTCTCAGGACTGCATTCCAAGGGCTGACATCTGATTGGTTGCTTGTGGTTGGCAGCTTCTGATACTATGACAAATACCTGAGACAAACAACTCACAATTTGGGGGTACAGCACATCATGGTGGCAGCACCTGGTAGAGCAGAGCCCTTCACCTCGTGGCCATGGCCCAGGAGAGAAGAGATAAAGCTGGTGCCAGCACGAGTGAGTTCAAGGTCAACCTGAGCTATAGAATGAATTCAAAGCCAGTGTAGGCTACAGAGTGAAACCATGTCTGAAAAAATTAAAGTAAACCAACCACAAAGAGAAGAGATCAATGGCCATGAAAGCCTGGTCCTGGGTTAGAGCCTCAGAATCCATGTAAAAGGTAGGAGAGAAGTGACTGCAGAGTTGTCCTCTGACACACACTGACACACACACACACACACACACACACACACACACACACACGTCATACACATACACACACATACACACACAGCATCCACACAAATAAAATAATAAAATTTTAAAAAAGCCTAGGCCAGCCGGGCGGTGGTGGCGTACGCCTTTAATCCCAGCACTTGGGAGGCAGAGGCAGGCGGATCTCTGTGAGTTCGAGACCAGCCTGGTCTTACAGAGCTAGTGCCAGGACAGGCTCCAAAGCCACAGAGAAACCCTGTCTCGAAAAACCAAAAAAAAAAAAAAAAAAAAAGCCTAGGCCAAAGTTCTGCAACCCCCTGTGGCCTGAAATCTCCCAGCAGGCCTCTTTAAACCTCCTAAAACTTCTAACATCACACAGTAGCAGTACAGACCTTTGCGGGACCCGAGCCCCAAATGATAGCACAGCTGGTGTTGGCACATATGGGATGCTGGTGCCCAAATGACAGGTCCGTTTATACCAACGTGCACAGGCCCACTCTCTCCTCGTCCTATTTGCATCTCACGTACGTCCAGTTCTGTGCAGTCCCCTAGGATAACTCACGTCCTGAGCTGCAGGGGAAAGAGTCTCTCTGCTTGCAAAGGGGAGACCGGGCTGCCGAGCCACACTCTGGAGCGGGAAGTGTTGTGGGATAGTCGATCACACTCTGACACTCCCAAGACTGCCAATAAAATTTGCTTTTCACTGGGCGGTGGTGGCAGACGCCTTTAATCCCAGCACTAGAGGCCTGCAAACCTCAGTGAGTTCAAGGCCAGCCTGGTCTACAAAGAGAGTTTCAGTACAGTCAAGACTGTTACATAGAGAAACCCTGTCTCAAAAAAAAAAAAAAAATCAAAAGAAAAAATAATTGCTTTGAATCAGAGGGCGGAGCTAGCTACTAACTGACCAAAATTAGACATAGGTTCTGGAGGACCAAGGACAGATAGAGAGACAGGGCAGAGTAGAGAAGGTTTAGGGAGATTAGGGAGATTCTTGGCCCTTTTTGGACCAAGAAGAGAAAGAGAGAGAGAGAGAGAGAGAGAGAGAGAGAGAGAGAGAGAGAGAGAGAGAGAGATCCTGCCCTGGTCATTCCTGTTCTTACCCTGATATAAGACTGATATAAGACTGATATCTGACTCCTGGTTTTTATTGATAAAGAACACTCAGATAAATGCTTCAGGGAAGGGAAGCCTTGAAGATTTTAGGAAATTTGTATCCCCAAGTGACGACAGCTAATGTCATCGCGACTGGGTTTGGGATCATCTGGGAGACACACCAGAGTGTGGCTGTGGGGCGTTTCCAGGGAGGTTTAACTGAGGAGACCTGCTGTACTAGCCCACAGATCCTGGGCCAGGTAAAGAGGAGGAAATAGGCTGAGCATGAGCACTTAGCCCTCTCCTTCCCAACTGGATGCCCTGTGACCAACTCCTTCATCCCCCACCCCAGCTGCAGCCACTCTCACCGCACATCTTCCCTTTGAGATGTGCCCTCGAACCATGAGCTAGGGAAAAAAAAAAGCAAACCCTTGATTTTCTTTCCTCAGGTATGCTGTCACACCAGGAGAACAGAAACTCATACACCAGATGCTTGAGCAAGACCCCTGGGTTTGGTGGACTCCTGGGGAGGGGCATCCTAACCTTATCACAGCCCTGAGCTGGCTGCAGTTCAGAGCCACAACGGTCGAGCCTCCAGCTCATCTCTATGAGCACCAGTGGAAAAAAGACCCATGGTGAGAGGTGGCAGGACTTCCCTTCACCTCTCCAGGGAATATTTAATACACACAGGTTTGATTCAGTGATTCAGCCCTAGCTGTGCCTGTCCAAAGTCCTGCTGCCGGCTATCCTCTGTCACAGCACTGGGGAGATACGACATGATCAACCTCACAGTCCGCCCCTCTCTTCCACCCTCACTGTATGACAACCGTAAATACCGCCTGGAAATACAGTCGAGTTTTGGCCCTTCCTTCTGGACACACACACACACTGTGGACTGCATCTTGGCAGGCTCAGAGCTCTGGAACAAACACCCTCTTCCCCCAACTGAGACTGTTGCCCTGTTGGGGGACCGAGCCTAAGAACGTGCTGGGTGAGTTTACCTTCACCCTGTCCATGCCGGCCTCCATCTTCAGCTGCTCCACGGCTTTCCTGGCCTGGGAGATGCTGGCGGTACTGTTGTTAGACATGCCTTCCTTCATGCTGGGCTCCTGCAAGTGACCATGGGGAGAGGGTTGGAGTGCTATGGGCCCAGAGAAAGGCGGCCCCTTCCCACTCTTCCTAGTCTCACCATCTGCAGATCCCTCGACCCCTTCTCAGCCAGATTTGTTCTTTGAGAAAGAAGAAGAAATTCTCCCAGTCCTGACACACATTAGACCACAGGGCCAAGACATTCCACTCCCCTGAGGAGGATTCTCGGTCACCCATGCAAGGAGAAACTGCCTGAGGGAGACTAAGGATCACAGTTACGTGGCTGAAGTCAGGCAAACACAAGTGTAAAGGTCGTGGCTCCCTAGGCTCTGACTGAGGCAGAGGCCAAGGCTGGGATCGCTGAGAGCCCATTACCCCTGGGCCCCCGCAGCACTACGCATGACATTTTTTTAGACAAGGCTTTCTTGGTATTGGCTAGGCCAGCTGCTCAGAGCAGAGTTCAGAAGGTGTGGGTTCATATCTCGCTTGGAAATCTCCCAGCAAAAAGGAGAGCCACACGTAACGAGCAGTTCGAGTTTCAGGGACCTCTTAGCCAGCCTAGTCAGCCTTGGCAGGGGGGTCCCTTGCCTAGCCTGGGAGAGGGCAGGGAGGGGCTGACAGTGGCGGGAAAGCCTCTTGGGATGGCTGGAAGTGGGGAAGGAAGCGGCTTTAGGCAACCGGAGCTAGAGACAGAAGAACTTGGAAAGGCAGGCCAAGAGGGAGGTTTTGGAGCTGCCCCTGACTCATCTTTTAGACTCCACTTGATTGACACCTCTACTTTTCTGAGCCCACTAGCTGCCTCTACAAGACCCAAGTTAGTATTCATGAAGAAATGGAACAGAGATAAAGGGGATGGGGTGGGACATGAGCTTTTCCCGGGGAGAGTGTTTCCTCTCCCACTACAGTCCAGCTTGGCAAACCGAATAGTTTATTGGACTTGTTTACAAAGCACAAGCAAGGGGTTGCTTTCTAGATCACTGGTGACCTCAAACCAGCTGCATCGCTGAGTAATCCATCCCCAACACGGATGCAGATGGAGTTCCTCTTCAGCTCACCTTCCACTCCTATCTGCTCTGGCTCCTCGGAGACCACAGACAGCTGGGCAGAATTGCATTCAGCCTTGGGAGGGAATGGCTCGGGCTTGGGTGCAGTCTGAGGAGGGCCCCCCCTTCTCCTATGAGGGCGCTGTGCATCATCCCAGCTGATGAAGGAAGTCATGGGAAACACGCTGAGCAGACAGGACCCCACTACAGGGTGGTGACAAAGCCGGACATCCATGTGCCTCCAGGGGACCCTGACTGGGTGTTTGGCCTCCAAGAAGGTAAGGCACAAGGAAAAATGAGCCAATTGTTCAGGGCCACCCTGGGGTCTTGAGGTCCGTTTCCCTGGGCACCCAGGCACATTTATATTGACATGTCATCTAGGGACCTCGGCAGGCTGCACCGTTGGCTCCCAACTCAGCAAGTGCCAACCTGCTGCCAGGATGAGGCCGTTTCATCCCAGGGCTGTGGCTATGACCTGACTCAGGACAAGGAAAGGATCTCCAGAAAGGTGGGGTCATCACACCTCCATCTGCCTAGGCTAACAGTGTCCCCAGGGGGAGAGGAGGTCTAGGAAGGACTGACAGCGATGGCGTGAGGTGCGTCTGCTGCCATGGGGACCCTGCTCCCTGAGCGTCATCTTTCTGTTCTGTAGAGAACCATTCTTACCTGCTGAGAGGTGGTGGGACAGGGACAGGTCCAGGTAGGGGACACTGGTGGCAGTAGCAGTCGGCTGTCAGAAGAGAGGCTGATTCAGGGTCCTGCCTTGGGGCTCCCCTGAAAACACAAACAGATGTATGTTGTCCCCAGGGTCTTCATGGGCTCCCTCAGTTGTCCTGCCCAAGCTCAGTGGCTGTGCCTATTATCCTAGCTACTCTCATACCAGCCCTGGGGGATGACAGTGAGCTGAAGGGTGAAGAGGAACTCAGGAGGACATAGAACACACTGGGACACAACTCAAGGCGCGTTCACCCTGAGCCTTGCCAGACAACCCATGTGCCCAGCTGCCTTGCCCCTTTCTCTTGCCAATCTAGAATGCTAAGAGAAAAGAACTTGCGGGAATTTTCTATTTTGAAATGATAACAACTGACAGCTATTAATTGTAGAGATAAATAGATCATTTATTTATTTATTTATTTATTTATTATTTATTTATTTATTTCTGGTTTTTCGAGACAGGGTTTTAGCTTTGGAGCTTGTACTGGAACTAGCTTTTGTAGACCAGGCTGCCTTCGAACTCACAGAGATCCGCCTGCCTCTGCCTTTGCCTCTGCTTCCCCAGTGCTGGGATTAAAGGCGTGCGCCACCACTGCCGGGTGAGATAAACAGATCTTACTGTGGCTTCTCCACATATTTCATTTTCTTTTCTAAAAAGATGTGAGATCCAGAGGTCGAGAGCCCTGGCTGCTGTGGCAGAGGACTTGGATTTGGTTCCCAGCACCCACAACTGCTCACAGCATTCCGTAAGTCCAATTCCAGGGGATCTGAGGTCCTCTTCGGGCCTCTGCAGGCACCAGGCATGCACACGGTGCACATTAATATGTGCAGGCAAACGCTCATACACGTAAAGAAAGGAAAATCTTTTTTTTTATCTTTTTTTTTTAAATGTTATCTTGAGATAACACGACTGTTATCTCAGTACTTGAGAGGCTGAGGCAGACGGATTGCATGTTGAGAGGCTGAGGATTGCACGTAACAGATCATCAAGAGAGAGAGAGAGTGGGGGCGGGGAGCCTGTGTGAAAACAAAACAGACAAAAACAAGACCGAGGGGAACGGGTGTGCGCGCACACGGACACATGCGCACAGCGGATACCTAAAGCCATAGACCACGCGGAACCCCACACATGCTGTGGGTGTCTCCATACACGCATACCAACAAAAAAAGATTAGCTTTCTCTTCAACACAGACGCTGGGACAGTGTGGTACAGAGACAGCGGTTGAGTGAGTCTGAGGCACTTCCCAGAAGACACTGAGGTAGTGCAGATGTCATTGCCCTTGGGGACATCACTGTCACAGCACCATGGGCTTTTGGGGCACCTTTCCAGTTATTTAGATGGATTCTGGCCACCCTTTGAGAGACAGTGATCCTTCAGAAAAGCATCTAGACTAATCGCTGCCCGTTCACTTGGCATCTGCACCCCACCTTCCGTCCAACAGTGGAAAGTGTCTCACCCACCATCCCATTGGTGTGCCCAGGTCCCAGGGCGGCTTTGAGACACTGTCCTTCAAGAGCTCCCGGGTAAATTAGCGCGGGGACACGGGAAAGGGTAAAGGGGAGGGGGAGGAAGGAGGGGCGTGGAGAAAAATGTATAGCTCAACAAAAACAACTAAAACCCATAATGTGAGCTCCTGGAAATAAAAGATAAAATTAGAAATTAAAAAAGACCACTGTCCTTGTGTCCTCCCATTCCCTTTTAAGTATTCTTATTATGTTTATGTGTATACGGGTATGTCTGCATGAGTTTATGTGCACTTCGTGTGTGCAGGACCTGGAGAAGACCAGAAGAGGGTGTGGGGTCCCTTGGAACTGGAGTTACAAATGGTTTTGAGCTGCTCCGTAGGTGCTGGGAACCAAGCTCAGGCCATCTACAGCAGCAAGGAGTGCTCTTCAGCCTCTTAACCCCTGAGCTGGCTCTCCAACCCTCATCATCACGGTTTCTTAAATGTTTGTGTGACAAGTGTTTGGTAGTGAATGGATTTGGCCCCCTTTCATCTCTGGCTTTCCAATGGCGTTACATTTTGCTACAATGTTTTCAAAAGCTGTCTATCCAGCCTCAAGGGGAGGAAACATGTTGATTTCTAAACAAGGTGCAGTCCTGTCTTGTGAGATCACTGGATATCACCATTTGGCCATCAGTGCACAGGAACAGCCAAAGTCGAGGCTGCCTGGTGCCCATGGAGGCCGGAAGAGGATATCAGATCCACCTGAAACTGGAGTTCCAGATAGTTGTGAGATTATATGTGGATGTTGGGAATGGAACCTGGGTCCTTTGGACAAGCATCTAGTGATCTTAACTGCTGAGCCATCTCACCAGCCCCAGAGGCCTTGTTTAATTGTTTTCTGTGTCTCTAGTGCCTGGGTAGAACAAATGCATAGTAGCCATTCCCCGGGCCAGTAACAGCACCTCTTGAGGTATGGCACCAAAGCAGATAGATGTTCAGCATTCTGGTCCACTGTGTGCACAGCGTTTGCCATGTTCTCACAGCCATGAATCGAGTTGCTTTGCCGTGCTTTCCTGACCACTGGGCTGAAAGCTCCAAAACCGTGAACCAAAACACATCTTTACTTACTTAAAAACGCAAATTCCCATACTCAGCTCTGACCTATTGAACAGGTTTGGTAATCTCGGAGTAGGAAGCAGCTTAACAATCTTTTCAGGTGACGGGGTGCTGACAGCCTGAGAACCACAGGCCCCAGGAAACAATGGGGATGACTGGAAGGAAGGAGCTGCCTTGCTGAAAACCCTTTGGCCTTTCTGTCAGCCTGGCTCCTCACCACTGGACTGACATGACAGAAAAGAAGATGCTTCTGCCTGCACAGACTCAAACTCCCGTTGAATTCTATGGTAAGGAGCTCTAAGCAGCCACATAAGGAAAAGGCCACCTTCCCCATGAGGTTTTGTAGCAGACCAGTCACAGGAAGTCCTTGTGGACAGAAGTGGGGCAGAGGTTTTCTCTGCATCCAGAGATATCACGTACTGAGTCCTGGATTCCTATAGTCTGAAACACTACGCAGCCATACAAATGACTTCTGAATTGGAACCCTTTATCTAGCCAGTGATAAACAATAAGACACGAATGTGGGCTGGGGGTGTAGCTCAGAGGGACAGTCCTTGTCTGGCATGTTCAAGACCCCAGGTAAGATGCCCAGACAAACCACCTCAGCAGGGGCAGCAGCAGTGAGCACAGGCACACAGTGCCGAAGGGTCACAGGCAGTAACGTTCTGTGCCACGCCACTGAGCAACGTCTTAGGGGTGGATGCTAAGCACATTTTCCTCTTAGCCACAGTTAGCACCAGGCCCATCCCAAGCAGAGGAGTGTCTGCACTGAAGGTTCTTCCAACACAGCTTTTGGATAAACTGGATTTGAGAGCCACAAGGATGTCACACATTGAGAAAGTATCTTAGAGTAGCCAACGAGGGATGTCACACTACCTGTGACACATGACTGAAAAGGAGGTGAGTGAGCCACGAAGTCACCTGAGGTTGTAGCTATTGCAGAAGAAAAGGGTAGAGCCACCAGCAGCCCAGAGTGAAGGAACACACTTGGGAGGCTGCGGGGCAGGAGGATGGGAGTTTGAGGCTAGCTGGCTACTTAGTAATGCCTAGTCTCAATGGGGGGGTGGGGGGACAGAATGAGCAGTTTTCAACACCTAAGGATTTATTTTCTTACTCTTTAGCATGATGTGTTTCAAAAGTAGCAAAGTAAAAAGAACAGGAAACCAAATAACCTTCTATCTATCAACTAGTTTGAACAGAATTATCTTTTACCATATTTGTTTAATGTCCACATTGCTTTTGAAAATGCGCTTACTTTTTAATTTCATACGTGTATACAATGCACTCTGATGCTCTTCACCTCCAGTCCTCCCCCAATTCCTCGCAGATCCACCTCCCAACACCCACTCCCTCCCAACTTCATGCCTCTTTTTTTTTTTTTAATAGCGCACCAAGTCCAGTTTATGTCGCCCATATCCTCCTGGGCATTGGACCATCTATCCGAGTGTGGTCGACCTACCAGGGACCACATCCTTAAAGAAATCTGACTCTCCCTGCCCCAGAGGCCAGCAACTGTCAAAGCCTCTCAGCTGGGGGGGGGGGGACCTTGAGTTCCACTCCACTCCGTGAAACATGAGCTTTATCTGTTCTCAAGGACATCTAAAAGGGGTATTTTAGGGTCACGTGCCTAAAGTTACTCTTCCTCAGTCATCCCGAGAGTCACCTGAATATCCTCACCCCTGAAGGAAACAACAGGAAATAGGTGTCACCCAGACAACCTGTCCCCCCAATCTCCTTACAGGATGTGGTTTCTCAGCTACTCCAGCAGGAACCACTGTGCAAACTAAATGCTATGACAGAGAACTCTGATATATTTTATAGCTTGGGTTTCAGTCATTCAATTTACATTGGGGTATCTCCCAATCCAAAAATAGCTAGTCTCACCCAGATGCCAAACAAACACAGGAAAGAGAAGTCCAAAGTGATATCTACATCCGGTGTTTGAGGTTCATTCCCAGCTGCTCCGGGGCCGAATGTTATTTACCAACCAGGACCCATTTCTACTGTAAGTAGGTTGCCTGGTAACATAGCTGACATGTAATATCTTATCTGGTTTCCAGGGTATGGTAGCAGAATAATGGCTTTCCCCCAATGTCCTAATCCTCAGACTCTGTGAACATGCTGTGTTACAAGACACCGAGGAATTAAAAGTAGCAGATGGGATTAGTGCTGCTGACCAGGTGATATTAAGATTTGTCATATTAAGGCTGTCATGGATTATCCACAGGACCTCATGTGATCACAGGGTCTTTCTAAGCGGAAGAGGGAGACATGGGACTAGGTGGGAGTCAGAGACAAACTTGAAAATGTTACGCCCATGGCCTTGAAGGGGACACAGGACCAAGTTTGAAAGTGTTCAGCCTCCACAAGCTAGGAAAAGAAAGGTCCAGGACTTTCCTGTGAGCCCCTCAAGGTAACATCATGGTCTTGCTGGACCCTGGCTTCAACTCTTGGAGACATGTTTTGGACTTCTGACCTCTAGATATGTAAACAATCAGCCTGTGATGTTTTCATCCACTGTTTGCCCATCTTTTGCTCCTTTGTGTTTGTCAGTTGGGATGACCCTGGAAACAAGGCAGGGTAGCAGAGGGAGGAGGCTAGCGAGGCAGGGCTCTCAGACAGCATCACCTACTCCTGGCCACTCTCTCCTTCCTTCTACAGCTCCTTCTCTGGCCTTCCCTATCTCACCCTGCTTCAGGCACACTGAATTACTGGAGCTCCCCAACTATATATACCCCATTCCTGGCCTTTCACGGTCACTTTTAGAAGGTGGAAATCAGTGTGCTCTTGAAGGAGACTGAGACCCTGGTCTCTTCCTCTTATTTTCTCTCTCTCTGGATACCAGGTGAGTAGCTTTGCTCTGCCAAACCAGGGCCAACTGAACATAGACTGGTACCTCAGAAACTGAGAATGGGATTTCATGTAGCCCAGGCTAGTCTAAAATTCACTGTGTAGCTAAGGATGGCCTTGAACTCTTGATCTTCCTGCCTCTTTGTCCTAAGTGATGGGATTTCAAGGCTGTCCAGCAGCTCACATCAGATATTGAACTACTATTTTCATGCAACATTTTCATCAGGCTTTGGTATTAAAATAATCCTGCCTTCTAAAGCGATATGCCCTCATCTTCAAATTATCTCACCAAGTTTGGATATAATTAGCATAACTTCCCCCTTAAATGCCTGGTCAGATTTTCCCACAGACACATGTGTTGTTATAATTTTCTTTGTTAAGAGGTCTTTGACTCCCAATTCACATTTTTTAGTAGAATTAGGACCATTCAGTTTTCCTACTTCTTTTTTTGTATGAACCTTGAGTATTTTCCATGGAGTTCAGACATTTCATCAAAGTCATTGAATTTATGAATATATAATTCTTTTTTAAAAAAAGATTGGGGCCAAGCTGTGGTGGCGCACGCCTTTAATCCCAGCACTTGGGAGGCAGAGGCAAGTAGATCTCTGTGAGTTCGAGACCAGCCTGGTCTACAGAGTAAGTTCCAGGACCAGCTCCAAAGCTACACAGAGAAATCATATGTCTTGAAAAAACCCAAAAAACAACAACAAAAAGTCCAGGGGTGGTACATGAATACCACATTTTTTTTATTTTATTTTTTTTAATTTATTTATTTATTAAGGATTTCTGCCTCCTCCCGCCACCGCCTCCCATTTCCCTCCCCCTCCCCCGATCAAGTCCCTCTCCCTCATCAGCTTGAAGAGCAATCAGGGTTCCCTGACCTGTGGGAAGTCCAAGGACCGCCCACCTCCATCCAGGTTTAGTAAGTTGAGCATCCAAACTGCCTAGGCTCCCCCAAAGCCAGTATGTGCAGTAGGATCAAAAACCCATTGCCATTGTTCTTGAGTTCTCAGTAGTCCTCATTGTCTGCTATGTAAGTGCGGTTTTATCCCATGCTTTTTCAGACCCAGGCTAGCTGGTCTTGGTGAATTCCCGAAAGATCATCCCCATTGTCTCAGTGTGTGGGTGTATCCCTCGCGGTCCTGAGTTCCTTGCTCGTGCTCCCCCTCCTTCTGCTCCCGATTTGGACCTTGAGATTTCCGTCCGGTGCTCCAATGTGGGTCTCTGTCTCCTTTCATCGCCTGATGAAGGTTAATATTCAGGAGGATGCCTATATGTTTGTCTTTGGATTCACCTTCTAATTTAGCTTCTCTAGGATCGTGAATTATAAGCTCACTGTCCTTTATTTATGGCTAGAAACCAAATATGAGTGAGTACATCCCATGTTCCTCTTTTTGGGTCTGGCTTACCTCACTCAGGATAGTGTTTTCTATTTCCATCCATTTGTACGCAAACTTCAAGAATTCCTTGTTTTTTATTGCTGAGTAATACTCTAATATGTATATATTCCATACTCTTCATCCATTCTTCCATTGAAGGGCATCTAGGTTGTTTCCAGGTTCTGGCTATTACAAACAATGCTGCTATGAACATAGTTGAGCATATACTTTTGTTGTATGATAGGGCCTCTCTTGGGTATATTCCCAAGAGCGGTATTGCTGGGTCCAGGGGTAGGTTGATCCCGAATTTCCTGAGGAACCGCCACACTGCTTTCCAAAGTGGTTGCACGAGTTTGCATTCCCATCAGCAATGGATGAGTGTACCCCTTTCTCCACACCCTCTCCAGCAAAGGCTATCATTGGTGTTTTTCATTTTAGCCATTCTGACAGGTGTGAGATGGTATCTTAAAGTTGTCTTGATTTGCATTTCCCTGATCGCTAAGGAAGTTGAGCATGACCTTAAGTGTCTTTTGGCCATTTGAAGTTCTTCCGTTGAGATTTCTCTGTTCAGCTCAGTGCCCCATTTTATAATTGGGTTGATTAGCCTTTTACGGTCTAGTTTCTTGAGTTCTTTATATATTTTGGAGATCAGACCTTTGTCAGTTGCGGGGTTGGTGAAGATCTTCTCCCAGTCAGTGGGTTGCCTTTTTGTCTTAGTGACAGTGTCCTTTGCTTTACAGAAGCTTCTCAGTCTCAGGAGGTCCCATTTATTCAATGAGGCCCTTGAATACCACATTTTTATGTGGGGGTCACAACACGTGGGAGTTGGTTTCAGGGACTGAACTCATCAAGGTCTTTCTAACGTGTGCCTGTTAATATCCTGCTAATATTCACGGGATCCATAGTGATGTCTCCCTTTTCATGCCTGATATTGGTAGTGTGTGTCTTCTTTGAGTCTGCCTAGAGGGTAAATGCTAGAGATGTTTTCAAAGAATTTGCTTTGATTTTTTTCTTTTTCTTTTTTTCTTTTTAGTATTGTTTTTGTGTCCTAACTTTCAGTGCCCCCCCCATTTATTGTTTCCTTTTTCCGCTAGCTTTGGACTTAATTTACTCTTTTTTATCTATCTTCGAATTTATTCCATGAGAGCCGCCAATGATTCAAGGCCTTCCTTCTTTACAAGAATAAGTTGCGAATGGTATAAATTTACCTGTAACCGCATCTTTAGCTGAGCCCTATATAAATTAATATGAAGTCCAAATATTTTCTAATTTCCTGTGTGATATACTCTTCGACTCTCAGAATATGTAGAAGTGTTTGCTCTAGTAGGTTAGCCTAGTTTTTAACTTTGCAATTCCACGCACATGATATTCAGGAATCCGCTGAGATTTTAGTGGCAGTATCAATCTTACTGTGGTTCTCAAGGCCTTTGCATCTTTGGGCCTGTCCTAAATACACGCAGAGATGAGGCTGTAATTCTGTGGTTAGCAGAAAGAATTTGATGACCCTCTTCTCCCACCTTCCGCTCAGCTGGATTCTCCCAGCCATCTGACTTCACAGCAGCTCCTTTCCTGTCTCCTTGGTGGGAAAGACAGAGTTTATTGTAGAGCTACAGCCCAAAGGCTGCACCTCACCCCAGTTCTAAAACAGAGCAAGGACAGGAGAAGGGAGGAACCGCAGACAGCCCAGTCCTCCATCCAGACAGACGGGTTCTCTCACAGAACCACACACTAGCTTCCTACACTTCAGCTCCCCCCCCCCCCCAGCTAACTTGGGGCAATGCCATGAGAGCTGGGATAAAAAGACAGGAGACTCAGCTCAGCTGCGTGGCTTTTCTTGTAATGCGCCTCTTCCACCATCCACGCACTTTCCTGAGCCTTTAGGAGCCTTCAGATCACTGCCCTTTTGTTTTTCTAGAGTGTTAGTGGCATCCGGGGATGGAGGGGCTGCTGTGCGCTGGCTCCATCCTAGACACTCTGTAAGTCACTCTGTTGATGCCTTCCCATTCTTGTCTAATTCACACCAACTCAACTCCCGTGACCTCCGGGACCTCCGGGACATCGTTCCTGACCACTCCCACCTCCATTGGCTACAACACACTCACTTTCTCTGTCTCCCTACCAGCCAGCAGCCGAGCAAGGAGTAAGTCCTCAAGTCCTAACTTCTGCTGCATCCCCGACTCTCCAAGGTGAAGACTGAAGGGAGGATGATTGTTTCTACTCTATATCTGTGTCTACAGCAAAGAGACAGAACATTTGAAAACGGTAATCACAAGACTGCAGAGACTCCTGGATGCTGGAGAGGGAGGTGGCGATCCCTAGGTCTTTGGGGTTCACACGCGGCTGAAACAAGCCTGCAGGCCTCTGCTAGGCGGACCAGGAATGATAGCCTGGTACTTGAGATGATTCAAGTTCTGTTTCACATGACACCATGTCCACAGAAAAGGTATTTTTACAATGGGAAGTGACATTTGGAGAAAAATGATAAGTTTTGAGTTTGCTACGCCATTTTAATTGCAGAAAGAACAATGCTGTCATAGTCCAGTCCCTGGTATTATTCAAGAAGGATGAATTCCTATCAATATTCTCAGGGCGAACCATTAACGTTCGTCCACACTAATGAAGAATCCATCTTTTTCTCCTAATAGGTTGACTTTGTTCCAAAGTTTGAGGACTTTACCCTGCATGAATTTACTTGCTGTCTCACTTGCTTCCAGTGAGCTCTCTGCACCGACAGCCCCTGCTTTGCCTGCCATCCGCACCACACCGCTGCTGGCTCTGTCAGCTTCCAAAGCACCTCGGTCTACAGTGCCACTGAGGACAGACCCCTGAGAGGTCTGGGGTGCTGCTCTTAGGGGATCTGTACCCCGGCCTCCAAGGGGAGTTATGGAGAACAGAGTCTGCTGAGGACCCAGCGTGAGAGGGATTGGTTGGAGCAGGCGGCCGCCAGGCTGTGGAGACGGCACTACCAGACGGTATTCCTGGGTTTTCGAGAGGGACTGAGGAAGCTTGTCCTTTGGACACAGACCTCGTCACCTACACGAGGACCCGCGAATGGCTTCCCTCCCCTGCACTCTCTTCTTGCCCTGAGACAAGGCTCTTCTTTCTCACCTTCCTGAACTACTTTTGCTCCTTCCCGAGCATTTTAAAAACAGGGACTTATTTTTCTTTTCTTTTTAGAGAGGAATATCACAGATTCCAGTCTGGCCCCAACCTCACACTGTGGCCAAGGAAGACCTTGAGCTTCTAATCCTCTCGTTTCTACCTCAGAAGTGCTTGGATTATAGGCATGTACCACCCCGTGTCTGGTCTGTGTCGGACAGGGGTTGAACCCAGGGCTTTGTGTGCTAGGCAAGCACTCTCACAACTGAGCCACACCCACAACAGCCTCCTCCTCCTCGTTTTTTTTTTTTTTTTTTTTTTTTTGTGGAGGAATATGCCATGTCAGTCAGGTTGGCACCAAACTATGTAGTCAAGGCTGGCCTTGAATTCACCCTCTTGCCTTCATTTCCCAAGAGCTGGCATTAATATAATATATTAATTAGTAAATAGATCACCATGTTCCACTTAGTTTTATAGCAGTTTCGGATGCACACAAAAACAGAAAACACAGAGTTCCTAAATGCCCTTGAGCCCACACACTCTCCCCCACAATCAGCATCCGCACCAGGGCAGGGCGTCTCTGACAGACAACATGGACCACACTCTCCCCACAATCTGCATCCACACCAGGGCAGGGCATCTCTGACAGACAACCAACACTGACAAGTTTACAGCAGGGCTCTCTCTTGGCGTGAGTGTTCCATAGGCCTGTCTCTGCAGATGTGTAACCTATCCACCTGGATGACATCCTACAGAATAGACTCTTGGCCTTAGACATTCTCTGCACACTGTCTATTCACCTGTCCCTTCCCCTGGCAATTATTAATCTTAAAAAGTATTTATTTATTACTGTGTGTGCAATGTGAGTAATTGGCGTGCGTGTGTCATAGCACACGGGGAGGTCAGAGGACAACTGTGAAGTCGGTCCCCTCCTTTCACCTTTACATGGCTTCTGGGGACAGAACTCAGGCTTAGCAGTAAACACCGCTACCCACTGAGGTATCGTGTTGGCCCCAAGTGTTGACAGTTTTCCTGCCCCCATAGTTTTGTCTTTCCTGAAATGTCCTCTATCCGAGATGGCAGTCTGCAGCTTTGTCAGACTGGCTTCTTTCACTCAGCGTCTCTCCTTTCAGGATCCCCCGTCTTCTCAGGCCTGGTGCATGCAAAGTGAACACCCACAGCAGCCCCAGCTCCGGTAGTTCCTGCACCTAGAGTTCCCACCTAAGCAAATGCAACTCAACATCCACAGCAAGAGGAGACTTAGGTTTAACCAACCAGAAACCGACAACTAACCCTACTAACGAGGACTTTCCGCACGAGCCAATCCAATGTAGCTCATCTTGCATCGGCACACATCTTATTCAGGTCTCCTCCCTGCACCTCTCCTGCCAGAGGAGACCTGGCCTGAATTGCTTATGGTCTGTTACTACTTGACTCCCAAGTCTGTCACTGCCCAAATCCAGTCATCCTCCTCATCTGCAGGAAGTACATTTCCAGACTGCCCTCCCAACCCGGTGAATGACTGATACCATCAATCGTATATGCTATGGGTTTTCCTATGCATATACACCTATGAATCACAGATACTTTCACAATTTGGTAATCGAGATGGTTACTAAGTAACTAGCAGGTAGGTACCATATCCAGCACGGACACGCTGCACAAGCTGATGCATGCCACGGGTAGGACAGGCGAGGTGGAGATAAGGTTCAGTCTACATGTACGCCTCCTGGGGCTCACCCTGCCCACTGTGGCTGCAGAATGACTCGGAGGCTGTGCTAGGCAGATGGAATAAATGGGTTGCTGGGTCTAGAGATTCAGCTCGAACACTTGGGAAAGGTATTTTACAGATGGGAAAGTACACGAGGGGCCATACTTGCTACAGAATCTCCTTCTATTTTCAATTACTTGTGTGACTCTACCAAGCTTCCATCTCTCTGCATTTTCCTTGTTGTTCTCTTGCCCCAAGATGATGATAATCAAACAAAATGCTATCCGTGGGGACAAAACCAACGACACAAACTGGCAAACACATAGTCTGGCAGAGGCTGTCACGTGACTCCCTTCTCCTTTTGAGACCTGAGATCAAGTTAACAGCTTGATCCTGAAAGAAAAGACCCAGGAGTACAGTTTTCATTCTGTATTCAAAGGATGCAGCACACCAAGCGACTCCTCAAAGGCAACTGCCTCAAGAGAGGGAGGAGGCACGGCGCGGACGGCTACCACCCACGCGGACGGCTGCCCCCCACCGACACACCGCTATGAGTCACCTGTTACACACGTTACAAAGAGCTCTCTACGGCGGTTTGCTTTGCAGACAAGACTCATCTATGTCGCTCAAGTACTCTATGCATGGGAGAGAATATTTTAGCAGAAGTGGGGAATAAATGGGACACACGAAACAAGTCTGGAAATGGCCTAGATATTTTCCAGGAAAGAAGACGTGCAAGCCGACCAGGCTACGTCTTCAAGGTGCTGACAGCCCAGCGCAGATCAGAAAACAACGCAGACTGGCTCATGGTGATCTGTCCCCGAGTACAGGTGCAGCAGACGGGGTTAGGCTGGGCCAGAGGCGAGCAGGGACAAATTCCATCCCCTCCCAGATGACAGCGTCTGACCGCTATGCCAGGGCCCTGTTGTTGGGTTTCTTCCTGAAAGGGTAACACTCCACCTTCCCAGATGATGGATGTGCACATATTGCTGCGCTGGGCACCCAGGCAGGTAGCTTTCCTTCTTTCTACCAAGATGTGTTAGTATATCGTTTCAGTGACCCCCATCCCTGACAGAACATCTTAAGGAGAGGAATTATTTCTTCTAGCTCAGTTTCCCAGGGCTCTATTCCATCATAAGTGGGCAGGAGGCAGAGAGAGGTGAAACAGGAAAGGGCCAGGGTGAGACAGAGGCCCTAAGTGACATACTCCAAGTAGCCCTGCCCCCCAGTAACGCTCTTACTTAACCCATGAAGGAACATCACTACACTGGAGCCCCCACAGTGTAACTGCCTCTGGAAATACCCCCAGACACCACAGGCTTGGGGAAATGGGGTTTCAGCCATGGACTGAAACCTCTGAAATTCAGAGCCAAGTAAACCCTTCCTTTCGCTCATGGCAGGATTTATCACAGAGAGAAAACCAACACAGCAGAGCTTCCATGGGTTCCCCACGGCATGAAGAGGTCTATTTCAGAGTAAGAAAGAGCTCTCTCCCACAAGAACCTGGTCTCTTCTCCAGCCCACCATACCCTTGCTGGCAACCCATCCTTTGTTCCATTTTTCTTGTATGCACTATTATATCCCAAGAAGCTCATTTATTGTTTAAATGACTTTTGCGTTTCTTTTTTTTTTAAAGTGATTTGTTTTTATTTTTATATGCATTGGTGTTTAGCCTGCTGGCAGGTCTGTTGGATCCCCTAGAAATGGAGATATAGACAGTTGTGAGCTGCCACGTGGGTGCTAAGAATTGAACTCTGGAAGAGCAGCCAGTGCTCTTAACTGCTGAGTCATCTCTCCAGCCCTGACTTTTGAGTTTCTTGCTTCTGATTGGTGGTGAGAAGACTACATAAACAGGGAGTTAGGTGTAAGGAAACCAAGGACACCAGCAGCTGTCTTAGTAGCCAGCTGTGTCCCATTATGGTTAGAGCACCTGCCTATGGCTCAACATCCCGGAGGCCGAAGATATTCTCCTCTGCGTGTCAGAAACGAAGACAGCAGGGCACTTTCCCAGTTCCCACGTGTATACTAACAAGAGACCTTAGCTTCATTACACAATCATTTGCACAGCGGTTTTTACACCTTTGAGAGCTTGTCTGGAGGTTCTATCAGGGGAGTGCAGCTACCTTTGACCAGGGACAGTCTTCCTCTATGGCGAAAGGTCATCCTCCTACACTGGGAAAGGCTGTCCTCTTCACCTACCAAGTGTATAGCTTCAGTAGGGAGGTAGGGACACCCACCTAGCCAGCCAGATCAGCCAAATCAACCCCAGTGATTAATAGTGACAGATGTCACAGCCAGAATACCTTTACACCCCTGGCTCCCCTGACGGGCTTTTCAAGAAGATCATGGGAAGAAATAGCCTACAAAATCGTCACTCCTCCATGGTTTGGGAGTATGCAAATGCACACAGACCTCTCTAAAAGTCTACAACACCAGGACCCAGTGGGCAGCTTCCACCCATCAGGGTCGGCCTCCACTCGCCTGGGGTAGCCTGCTCTACTCTTTCTTTGAAGTGTATAAAGATTTTGATTTGATAAAAACACACTTCTGCTCGAAGGATCTGGGTTTTCTCTGATGATTCCTTTCCTTTGCGAGATCTCTTGCCCCCACTGTTTGAGAACAACCCCCTCTGAAGTGCATATCCAGAGGGCAGGAGCTCTGTGCTTCCTTCTCCTGCCCACGGTCTGTTCCCTGTGGTATCTCCTGGGCTGAGAAAACACAGCAAGAAATCCCAAGTGAGCTGCACAGAATGAGGAATGGGAGGGGGCAGAGGGGGGACAGATCTAAGAGCATCAGCAGCCACAGGTGTACTCCCCAGGGCAGGAGAACGGTGAACCCTAGGAACCCGGCATAGCAGAGTGGAGACTGCGCACACTCGCTGGGGTGTGCATGGAGTGTATACAGAAAGGACTGGCCTAAAAGAGACATAAAAGACACGAGGTAGGAAGGGGAGCAAGGAGTGACATGTGACACTGGTACAGGGGAGGTCGTGGTGGGAGGGAGGCCTCCAGAAGATGCCAGGTAAAACTCAACTGCAGAGGAAGTATGTTCACAAACCTATGCCTTCCCCTGCCCCTGGAAGAGTTCAGAGGACGTCATCTTTTCTTTGTTTCTTCCCTTGGGGTCAGTTAAGGGATGGGGTGCAGCACCCACAGCTCACCGGCACCCTTCTCAGCCATGGTCCGCCTCCACCACGGCCCGGAGGGTCAGAGGGCTGGTCACTCTCTACTGAGCAACGTTCTTGCCCTTAAGGGGCACCAAACATGCTTACGGGGACTTGGCTCTATTGCTTGGCTGCAGGCTGCCCCTTTAGACAGATGCTATGGGTCTAGCAGTGGATACACACCCAATGGCTGAGAGGCCAGTGAGCTGGGTACAGAGGGGAGAGAACTTCCCTAAGACAGTGGAACAGAACTGAATGGTACCAACTTATTTTCCCTTCGCATGCCACAGGTTATGGGCCACAGAAAGGGCATGCTGGAAGCTCTCGGCCACCAATGACCTGCAAGGCCAAGGCATGACAAACAGCTTCTCAATTGGGTCAGAGAGACCCTATAGTGGACACAAAGACTGGGCATGTCCAACTGTCCACAAATAAGAAAGCAATACGCAAGGCCCAGATGGCCAGTGTGTGAGGGTCCTGGCTACCAGAAGCCCCCAACAGTAGTGGGCACAGGAGATACACAACTCTTTCTTAGGGGTGTACCGGTCACTTTAGGGGCATGAGCCTCACGCAGAGTGGTCCATGCTGTGGTACTATAAAGGGACTGGCGAAGCCTGTGTCCACATTGCGCCTGCCTCCAAGAGCCTGACCCTTGTAAAGACAGACCCCACACAGCACATCCCTCCTCTGTGAATTCTGTCCTAGCCTTCCCGGAGCTTCTGGTAACAGCTGGGTCACTGTCAACCCCAGCTCTGTGTCCTTTGCAGATCCGTCATCCTTTCCAGTTTTCTAAGCCTGGTTCTCCTGTTTGGACATCCTATTTGGACAGCCTGGAGGGGCTGAAGAAAAGGCCTTGAAGCTGTGCCTCAGACATAATACCAGGAGGACCCAGAGGGAAGGAGAGGGGCACAAAAGCCGTCAGGGACAGTTAAAAGCTCATGGGCACTGAATGCCCATGTGTTGGGGAGAAGAAGTCCCTCAGACTTCAAGTGACAAGGAAAGTGTTTCTTCAGTGAACATCTCCAAAGGAGAGCTGACCCAGCCCCTTAGGAAGAACTCTGAGGAGAAAGGACATGTGCTCACCTCAGTTGCTCTCACTTTCATCTCCACACACACCTCTCCCTTGCTGAAGTCCCCACCACCCACAAGCGCACTGCCTGGACACTTCCCAATTATCAGGATGCTTTGCAAAACCCCAACCCTCTCATTGCCACAGGAGGATCAACCGAGGCCACCCTCATCACATGTGCAGCCCACGCCCCGTAAGCACTGCCTCCCAGCCCCGGGCCTGCTCATCAGGACTCCGGCCACCCTATCTGCCCCCAAGAGGCTCAGCCTTTGTAGATCTGCCTGTAGACATTCCAAGACCTCAAGGCCACAGGATATACAGTGTCCCCATTTCTACTTCTGTGTCCTCACTGCTGGGGGCAGCAAGGCAAGCAGCACCACTTCTGCACAGGCTCCTCTGCCAGGGACGGCAGCAGTGGCTGCCACCGCGGCTCCACAGCTCGGAGCACCGATCTCTTTACAAGTGTTCTGATTTCCCTGCATGAATCGTTCAGCAGGTTTTCTTGCCTCTGTCCTGTTCCCCGTGTGGAAGTCTCCTTTGTATTTTCCCCTCTGGGTTCTTATTCTTAGTTTCTTAGGCAGCCATTTAAAGCCTTCTCGTAGCAGGGTCCTCTGCTTGTTCTCCTGTCTCCCTACTTGGTTCTTAAGTGGTTTTTCCGACTTTCAGTGGAAATGTATTCACTATCCAGTGTTGATGATTTTGTATAATTCAAGAAGTTTCAGTTTTTGGTTTAAGGAAACTGAATGAATAACTGTGACCTGAATACTAAAAGTCTCAATGATAGAATTTGCTGGAAAGAAAAAAAGAAGAAATCAGCAAGATTGGATAGCAGAATGTAGATTTAAAAAAAAAATCAGACATTGTTTCAAATCCGTCCCCAAAGCAACTTCTAATATACAACACCCTCCCCCTGTCAAACAGAATAAAGTGAGACACACTAAGGAGGAGACCGTGGGATACGGCAGTGAGCACACGCAGACTTTGGCCAACCGCTTGGCTGTCTTCCCCGCAGGTGCGGGTGTACACGGTGCGAGTGTGCTGTGGGTGGGTGGATGCTCACACAGCCACTCGGTCCCAGGTGTCCTGTGCTCCTGAGACAGGACAAAGGCAAGGGCCTTGTGCCCAGCTGATGTTCCATGATGTTGAAGAGCATTTGAGATTTGGGAGCTCTGGGGACGGCCATTCTTTAAACACTATGAAAAAGGTGAAGGCAGCTGGCCAAACAGGCATGGGTTGGTGGGGATGGCCCTTCCTTTCCAGAGCGGTTTCCTGTGCAAGAGTCTCCATTGCTTCCTCCCTAGGCTTCATAAGGATTGGGGCGGGAGGGTTTGCATGGTCAGCCTCAGGGTTCCTTGGCTGCCCGTGCACCCCAGTAGGCCCTGCACTCTCAGTAAGGCCCCTCAGCAGGCCTGAGAAATCCACCACCCCCAAGTTCAGCTTACAAGTAGCCTGCTTTGTGTCTCAGGACTGAAAGCTCCAGTTGCCTCCCACAGTGGTCTCTCCCAGGTGACAGAACCACAGGAGGAAGCAGCTGCCTTCCTCCTCGCAAGCCAACACGAGGAAAAAGGCCGGGGTGCTCCAGGAATGAAGACCTAGCTAGCTTGCGCACAGCCCGGGTGCCTTGCCGCAGCCGTGTGGGCCATCACACCTCGCTGTGGAGGCAGGAGTGACGCCTTTTCACTGGCACCCCGACACAGCCTCGCAGGCTTGTTCTGGTTGAGACTAGCCAGCCTGCTGCCAGCCTTTTACAGCCCCGGGAACTGTGGGACCAGACAGGATTTATCTATCACTCGATCAAACTTTGCACATTTGGAGGTAGCCTCGCATCTTAGCTCAAAATACACGACAAGAAGCAGATTCGTCTAAACGAAGGCGTCTTTCGCAGCCATAACTGGCATCTCGCCTCATTATTTCCCAGGAGACTAAAAATTAAAGCAAAGCTTGCTCTCCTAAGGCTATGGCCCCGCGAGCTCAGCAGCGCGTTTCAGCACCAGCTTCGGGGACAGTCGCCATGGGGGGGGAGGGCACAAACTGGCCCGAGTCACCCAGGTGCTCCCCCTCTACCCGAGGTAGGTGTCCCGGCGTCAGGAAAGCAGAGGGCTTCTGCGAACCCCCGCCAAAAACACTGCTCCAAACAAAATGATGAGTGGTCACGCCATCTATCCCATATGGTCCTCTGCACTGGGGACGTCCCTTGTCCAGAGGACAGCAATTACTCTACGCCCTGAGGATGCAGGAGGGTCCTCTAGGAGGCTTGGCCCGCCGCGACCCCGGGGATTCGGCTGTGACCCCCCGCGGTGGTGCACCTTTTGGCCCCCGCCACACAGAACCACAGGTCTTTGTGTCGCGTGTCGCGTGTCGCGGCACCTCCAGGGAAGACCCAGGAGCCAAAATGTCTCTCTAGTTCCGAGACTTTGGATTTCGGCCCGGCTCGCACAGAGCTGGAGGGCCTGGGCCGAGGTTCTCCGACGAGGCGCCGCGCCCTCCCGGGGGCTCGGACGCCACTTACCGCAGCTAGCGCGCAGCCGGTGCCGCTCAGACGCGGGCTGAGTCCCCCGCGCGGCGCTCGAGGGGGGCGGCCAGGCCAAGTGGCATCGCGCGCCCCCGGCTAGGTGCAAACGCGCCCCGCGTGGCCGCCCGCGGGGTCCCCGGGCCACAGAAGATTGTGCGCGTCTGGGGAGGAAGGGGGCGCGGCGCGGCACCCAAGTCACAGCAAAGCCACCCGCTCGCGGGGCTCCGGGTCTGTGCAGCGGGCCCAGGGGGTGCAAGGCGGTGACCCCCAACCCTAGCCTGCTGCGCCACACTGGCCGCACCCACTCTCGCGCACCCACTCCGCAGCAGGTCTCCTCCCGCGCCGGGAGGGGCCGGGAAATCCCGCCCGCCGCCGCCGACGTCACTGGTGCGTCACTGGGGCTCCCGCGCCGGGCTCCGCGCCCCCTAGCCCCTCGCCTCCCCCCGAGACCCGCCCTCCCGGGGCGCGCGCAGCCGGAAGAGTTCACGGCTCCGGGGCATATACCCGAGTGTAGAGTGGGGACGGCCAGCTCAGGATACTTCACCTGGGGACACTTAGGGAGCCTCACGCCGAGGAAGGTGGGCGCTGCGAGCGCAGAAGCCGAACACCTGGAAATGCGCACCGTCCTTAAGCCGACGTCGCTAAGCAACGTGGGCAAGACCGCCACGCGACGGGGCTGGGCAGAGCAGCTGCCTCCCAGCCAGCCACTGGAGTGCAAGTGGACAGCAGGGCGCTGCTGGCTGCCGCGGGGAATCCTGGCGGCTCCCAGCGGTGAGACGGTCGTGGCTGGCCAGGCCTCGCCCTAATGGAATTGTGTCTTGTGATTCTCATTGTAAACCGATGAATTACCACACTCCTCTTCCTTGAGGGAGAAGCGACTTCAGTCACGTCCCTTTTCCAACTCTCATAAAATGACACAAAGCCCTCTGAAGACAAAAGCCCGGAAAACATTTAGAGCAGAGTTACTAAGATGCGAAGAAGGAGGCCGTGTTACTTCTGTCTATAAACACCTTTGACAGGGAGATTTCTTGAAAATCTTCCTCCCATCCACCTTCAGGGACCATTTCCTGTGAGTGACACTGGACAGGGTACCTCAGATTTTCACAGATCTAGCTCACGTTTCTCACTGTAGGCTGGGCAAAGGTGCACCTTGGCGACGTGGAGCTGCCCCAAGAGGCCAGAAAGGCCCCCTGGGGCAGAAAATCACTCGGATTGTCTTTATAGGTCTGAGGAGTCCCCCTGGGTCCCAGAATTAAACTATGACGCAATGATTTAGCCAGCAATGCTCACAGCACAGAGGCTGTTCGAGTGAGAAAGACCAGAGATACTGCAGTTGGAAATTCCAGCAGCACAAAACTGTGTTCACTATTGCACTCTCGGATCCAGCGTCTCTCCTGCAATCCTTGGCTGAGTAGCACACTCTTCCCCCAAACCCGCTGCATCAAAGCTGAGCTTAGGTTTCCTTTTATGAGCATTCTAAGGCTTTTGGTGCCAGCTGTTCAGTTGTAAGGGCTGTCAATAGATAAACTCTCTGGTTGACTGGACAGTTGCTGGAACACCCTGGTCTCTCAGGCCCTATTTTATCTTACACACTTACAGACCAATGTTCAGCCTCTAGGGCTCTGGAGGGCAAGTTTACTTCCTTTGGACCACTCTAACAAAGATCTCACCCCCTTCCAGAAGCAGTCATTCTGGAGGACCAAACCTGTAACATGTGGGCCTCTGGGGACATGAAACACCTTAAGTATAGCATGATCAAGGACAGAGAGAACAGAATACTAACTGTAAAGTGTTGTGTGCACAGGGTACAGCAGTAGCAGACTCACACTTCTTTGTACAGCTGCTTCTGGTACAGCAGGCAACAAGTGAACTTTGAGTTTCAAAAAGAGATCCAAATATGAATTTTTCAGTAGATCTAAATGTAGCCGTGCTGACCTCCGAGAGGATGGATGTGTTCAACTCTGCCATTCTCAACCCTACCAGGGGCTTTAGTCAGTGTTTGCTTTTACTTTTTAAATCCCGGCAACAGAAGAAACTAAGTTATTGACTCTTTATGAAAACTATAGAGTAGATTTTACTAAAATCTTAGAAAACACTATTTTTAAAAACCTTGAATTGGATTTTCAGGGTTTTTGAAAACAGTTTGAACGAGATCAGAATTTGAGTCGGAAAACGCTTCTTGTGATCAGCCAACAGAGGCTGGGGTGAGGCCAGCTTATTTCACATGAAGGATGAGCCAAACTTG
The DNA here is from genome assembly GCF_000317375.1 of Microtus ochrogaster. Lineage (NCBI taxonomy): Eukaryota > Metazoa > Chordata > Mammalia > Rodentia > Cricetidae > Microtus > Microtus ochrogaster. The sequence continues at coordinate 21,574,573 of NW_004949100.1, read as the reverse complement.
CCACAGGCTCATCTCTGAAAAATTCGTCTCTTGTGGGCTCTGCTCCTGAGAGAAGCTCTCAAGGCTGCCGAAGGAATGCCGAGCCAACCCCAGCCTTCAGAGGGTGCACCGGCGTCATGGAATTTCCCTCCAACAGCAGCAGGATAGGCCTTTTTGCCCGTGTCTTGTAATGCATAGTGCATTTGAGTGTGTGTATTGCATTTTAGCAACCAGAGCTGCCCGCTGGATTTCTAAGTGTCTTGATTTCGCAATGTATAAAGTGTTGCTCTGATTAGTGGAGTTCTCAGAAAAAAATGGCAAAGCTGCCCAAAATATGAGATACATTTGGGAACAAATTGAAAAATTTTGTCACCTATGTGGGGGCCAAACCCCACTGGTCAGTAAAGGGTAATCAGCAATGAAAGGGGGGATCCTGAGGAAGATAACCCAACAGAAAGTAAAAATATGGTATTCTTTAGTCTCTACTTACCTTTCCCAACACGGTAGCTCCTCTTCTTTGTCAATTTGGGGCATTAGCAAATTATCCAAAATAGTGGGAACTAGAGAGCCGGGAAAGGGGTCCAGTGGGCCTCCCCTTTCTGCACCCTTGAATATCCAAACAGGCAGGCAGAGGGACGATGGGGGTTGGCAAGCTTGCACTGATAAAGCGCTGCTGTTGACTTCCCGGGGACAGAAAAACGCTAAACCAGATTGAAAAGCTGCGAAGCAGCACAGATGCAGGCAGAGGAGCAGCAGTTGCACCCCTGTGCCTTCTGTCACTGCAGGCACCTGCTGCTCTGCAGCCCTCCCCACTGCAAAGGCTGGAAGATGGGTGGATGCTCATCCCACATGCCTGGCCTGGACCTGCTGCTGGCATTCTTGCCAAGGTGGAACACTTCGATGCCTGTCTTCACACATATGTCTATCCATCCGTTAGGTGGTAACATCACTTTCTGTCTTTAGAGAGGCTTTCTGCCTCCACATAGTGGTGCATTCATGTTATCCCAGAGCTCAGAGGACTCTAAGTGTCAGGCTAGCCTGGTGGACACAAAACCTCCCTTACAAAACAAGGGCTGGGAATGTAGCTCAGTGGCAGGAGGCTTTCTAAAGTGTTCCTGCCGTTCTCAGAGCACCTCAGTTCCCCCTCCCCAGCACTTACCATGCATTGTAACTTGCACACAGGCTGAGTGCTACCTGCTGCACTTCCAGTGGTTTCTCACCAGCCTGTAAGGCCCATGAGGCAAGAACAGCTGGATTATATGTATATCATATCTGCAGCTTTATTCTCAATCAGCCCTGCCACAAGAAGGGACAGAAGACACTCTGATATCTAAAATGAGAGGCTGATCTTGGGACTGAGTTCATTTAAGGACAGGAAAAGTTGAAATATAGAACAAACACTAAAATTAAGGAATGAGAGATGCCTTATCTATTCCTAGTGGTAGAAATTTATAGGGGAACCAAGGAGAACAGATGGGGCTTCTTAAAAAGCCACCGTTGTGTGAACTTTCCTGAGAAGACAGGAACAAACATCTCACCTCGGATAGGACCTCAGAGACAGAAACAAATGAGTTCATTCAAGTGTAGCTTGGTGAAGCAATGTGTTTAATTAGAGTTACTTACAGAAGCATGGGTATCACTGAAGGAAAATCTCCAGCTCTTCAGTGTCATCAGGAAGGGGCATGACCTTGTGAGCCTCTCCTCAGAGCAACCATTAACTGTATAAATTCTCTGGAGAAACCCTTCCCCAGAAACTGTTACGGTCAACACACCTAAGGGAGGCTGGGAGCCTGTTAACTGCTAGGGCAGTGGGGCTTTGTGACCGGCCCACCCCAAGCGACCATTATCCGCCTATAAATCCTCAGGGAAGAGGTGGCGTTTTTCTAGTAACCATTAGCTCTCTAAAAATCCTATGGTAGGGAGGTGCCTGTGTGCTTCTCCTTACCCATGACAGGAAGTTAATGGGCCCCTCTTGTGCAGGTCTCCCGAGGGTAATCACAATGGCTTAGAGTTCAAAAACACAAAAGACATGACAGGCCCAGAGAGCAGTATTCACGACACCCCACCCTCTCCTCCAGTTCCTACATCATGTTCATCCCCTTCCGCAATGTTCTGAGACTTACACACAATATAGCTGCCTCACTTAGGGCCAAGCATCCAAAAGCCACTTATTCTCAGGACTTGGGCCAGTCACAAGACTCTGCGGTCATCCCTGCCCACTGTAAGAGGTTTCTCTGACCAAAGGTGACAACCCCTGTAATTTATGGGCATAAAAATAAATATTCGTAAGGCAATCTGAAAGGCACTATGCAAATTAGTCAGTAGGGAGAAAGCTTCCAACTTCCAACTCAGTCCCAGCTTGGTTTCTTTTTTACATTCTGCATAGCAGGTAGCGTCTTCAACAGTATGGCCTTACCATCCAGGCTTGGTGGGCAGTCAACAGCAGTGGCAATGGCCTGTACTATTTAGGGGTTATAGGTTTCATTGGCCAAAAATTAATACGGAAGTATCCTATTCCTACCACTGTAATGTGTGTTCAATTGCTCTATGGCCTCTCGAAGTGCCCTTTCCCACCCTTGCAATGTGTGTGTGTGTGAGCTGTGGCAGTTTCTACACAAGGGCTTATTTGCATCCCTTGCTGACAGGCTTTGACCAGTCTGGTCTATAGAGCTAGTTCCAGGACAGGCTCCAAAGCCACAGAGAAACCCTGTCTCAAAAAACAAAACAAAACAAAACAAAACAAAACAAAACAAAACAAAACAAAACAAAACAAAAACAAAAACAAAAAAGAAACTGGTCCCAGCCCAGCCAGTGATTAGTAACAGGAATTTCAGATACACCTTGTTCTGCAATAGCCACATGCTGCGATCCGGTCATAACATACAAGACATACAGAAGACACAGATTTAATTCTATTTTTAGCAAGTTTATTTCCAAACTGAAGTGGCAGTGTGTAAACGTAACAGCATGTGATGACTTCTAGGGATGTATGCTACAACATGCACGTTACAAAGCATTTCCAACATATACATACTAGGTTTCATGCTCAATAAATAATCCCCCCAATGAATTTTCATCTTTACATAAAAATATAATATTGCACTCTTAACAAGATCAGATATTTTGCACATTTTCTCTTTAGATAATGATGAAACTCAGTCCTTAAAAAAAGCCAAGACTGCATAGCATCCCTATTCTAATAGGAGACTAACTTGAAGTTCTCAGTAAAAAAATGAAAGCTAGATCAATAGCTGAATTTTTAAAAACAAATCGGTCACTTCAACGTGAGTAGGAGTAATGTCATCTCTGCTCATAAGTGGACCTCAGGAGTGACATGTGCCCATGTCAATGTGACCTAACGGTCTCATGAGGCCCTGCCTCTCCCTGTGCCTGTCCTCACAGCAGAGACTCTGGAATTGCGTCTTGCAGATACAAGCAGAATGTTTTACAAAGTCTGGAAGTTACAAAAGTAGTTCTGTAAACAGTATATGAATTAAATTTCCAAAACAAATGCACAAGTCATTCATCGGCAGCAGAATGTGCGTCTATCCCATGGTGACATATCTCTGAGCCTACCCAACAGTTCTCAAAGCCATTAAAGCAGCACCTCAAGTAAACATCCAGCTGTCTCAGCATGGCAGACAAGGCATTCCAGTCTAGGAGCTGTCTTGACGTGCCATGGCGCACACATAGGGCTTTTACTTTCTCTAGGATTCTCAGATGGCGGCTTAGGAGGAACAGGTGAAACTGGGTTCCTCCAGCTTGCACACTCAGCTGTCTTCTTTTCCTTCAGGCTTCTGTCTCACAGCAGAACACTCTCCTGTGGGCCGGATTAGCTGCTGTGCCTCCACTGCGGAGTGCTGCCTGGAACTTCGACTACAGATGGGAAATGTTCAGGGCTCTGTTAATGGCATTGCTACCAGCAGATGCTAAAAAGATTTACCATTATATTTGAAAACAGTCACTGAACCAAGGGTATTGATGTCTATAGTGTTACGGATTTTAAGTAAACTCTTATGAGGAAGAGGATGTATATGAAATCAAAAGTACCTGGACTCTTGCCTATGGCCTGCAGGAGAAATCTAGCCACTCTCTGGGTGAAGACACCCAGCAGAAGCAGCCTAGTGCGATGCTGCAGCAGTGCATTGTCTGCTCAGATATTCCGGAATGCATTTGGTGCAGAGGCACCTACTGAATAATTTGCTTCTCAAAGAAAGCGATTGTTGAGCCTTGAAAAATTCCTAGTTTTTCTTTTCTTTTTATAGGAGGAATGTGTGCATGTAGGGGATATACCAGAAACTTTAAAAATATAATTTCTAGTATTTTAGATAAATAATTAGCCAATTTAAGTTCTGCTGCTTCTTTTTAAAGTAAGAGGAGAAGAGAGACCCTAATCTTTGATTCAGCAAACTTTCTTGGGAAAAAGTATCAAGAGTCTGACTTTAATTTGTCTCATAAGACCCGAAACTTGTTGGCTGGTGCGTGCTGACCCAGCCTTCCACACCATTATGGAATGAGGGTAGGGCTTTACTCCCAGGACCATGGAGGCTGTGGAAGTGTGTACAGAGAGACAGGTGTCATTACTGGATATTTGCTTAGTCATCTGTTTCTGCAGTGGCTGGAGCCAGCTCCACAGTGTGATGCTCATGTCCTCTGTGGAAGGCCCTTCTCTTCATCCAGCTGCGTAGCTGCTGAGGAAAGAATAGAACATGGGCTGCTTCACACGCTGCTGGTCCTTCCGACACCATGCAATCACTGTCCCATCACTGTTGGCTGTGTATAAGTGGTGGCCATCGCAGGAAAACGTAAGGCTGTAAAGAGCAAATACATGTGCACATTACAATCCTTAAACTGTTTTTACAGACTGTGATGCTTAAACTAAGGTGTCTCCACTGCAGAGTCATCCATGCAAAGACAGCGCACAAACCGTCCGTGCCAACCCATCCTAATATAGTCACCCTCCTGACAAGGACCAGGGCTCAGTTTAGCTACAACAAAACTGGAGCCCCAGAGATAAGGCAGGAGAAACTTTACACAGATAGCATACTAATAGATTTTCCCCTTAAAAATTAAATTACATTTATTTATTATTCATTCGTTTATTTGAGCTAGGGTCTCTCTATGTAGTCCTGGCTATCCTGAAATTTGCTATATAGACCAGGTTGGCCTGGAACAGAGAGCGAAGGAGGGAGGGAGGGAGAGAGGAAGAGAGAAAAAAGAGAGGGAGAGAGGAAGAGAGAGAGAGAGAGAGAGAGAGAGAGAGAGAGAGAGAGAGAGAGAGAGATCGAGATCTGCCTCCTTCTGCCTTTTCAGCTGCTGGGATTAAAGGTGTGGGCCACCACACCCAAGCCTTAAATGAAATCTGTTTTAAGGATGTATTTTGTTTCTCTGGAGAAAAAAGGTAAAACAATATAAGACTGATAATTTAGGTTCACACTTAAATTCAGCACAATCAAAATAAACTTATTTAATGAAGTATAATTTGAATATCTCAACTACTGACTGAGTTTTCAAGTCAAATTTGTATGCCAAGTTAAGGGTGACTGGTGTTTGTTTCATCAAGCACATCCCTGTGGTGCTCAGTCACATGACTGTCATCGCAAAGGAGGAAGTGGAAAGAACAGTTTCTATGGTTCCAGAAGCTTCCTGGCACAGGGCCAGCCTGTCTTTCACCTAGACACTAGACACTGATTTTCACATGACCGGAGTGCGTTGGTTTGTTGCTGGTAACAAGAAATTTGCTGCATGGTAAGAGCCTGGTTTTTCATGAGACCTTCACACACACACTCTTTAGGTCTATATGCTTTACTATTTCTCTAACAAATATAACTACAAATTATTTTATGAAGACTAAAAGGCAGTGGTAGATCTTACCTTATGATAGGCTTATTTGATTTGGGAAATGTAATTTCTCTCACAGGCTTCAAGTCCCATGTGCTCCATAACCTAGAGGAAAGAGCAGTCATTATTCAATTATGCAAACTAAAACTGCATGCACTGGAAAACACATGCGTTTGTTTGCTGAGTTACCAGGATGCTCTACTGCAAAGAGCAGCATTGCCTCTAGGGGGTCTGCAGGGGCTGCAGGGGGAATAAGAGCTCTGCCTACTTTCATATGGTTAATATTTTATAGTTAACACAATACTTCCAAACTGCACTAGCTTTACTATTTAGAAACACAACAGGAATAAAGACCTATACCCAAGAGACTTTAAATCTCTAATTCCCACACATGAATATGCTTAGACATTAAATTCATTTCTCAAACTGCAGTGATACACGATTGGGAAGACAACCCTCTCTTACCTCACAATGCCGTTTTCTAATCCCCCTGCAATGACATTGATGGATACTCCCTCAGGCTGGTTGGAGAAAGCTACAGAACAAATGATCTCTCTGCAGTGGACATGTCCAACGAGGTCCCCATTCACTGTCCAGAGTCTCAGGTCACTGCCCCCTCCAGCTGAAACACAAATCATCCCACAGATCACCAGAATGTGGAGTCTCACAAGAGGTCCCTAGGGTCATAAGGGCCGTCCCTGCTTACGAGGAGATGCCGCTTGCAGGGAGCCCTGATTAATGACTCTGAGTTACTCCAAAGAGCTGTGCGGTCGGTCTACAGATTGGTCCTCTATGGGCAGTGACCAAGGACGGAGTGAAACGGTAACAAGGGAAAGGAATCAGGAATCTTCGTGTGCTAACATTTCTGTCTATGAACTGGCAAATCCTAATTATGTTTGCAAGTACCCAGAATACCATTATCCAAGAGAGAGAAAAATATTCTGTGAAACCATCAGAAAGAAGTTACTTAAGGGAGCTGGGGAGATGGCTCAGTGTGTTAAGTCACTGTTGTGTAACCATAAGGGACTGAGCTCAGATCCCTAGCACCTACAGAACAGCCAGGTATGGTGGTTCAAGCATGTAACTCCAATGTTGGGGAGGCAGACCCAGGTGAAACTCAGAGGCCCTGTCTCAAAACCTAAGACAAAGAGCAATAAAGATTTTGAAACTCAATAGCCTCTGCCCTTTGCACATATAAGCATGTATGAGTAGTGCGCCCTCCACCTCATCACAGTGGCTTAAGCCAAGTATGGTGGCATACACCTGCAATCCAAGCAGTTTGGGAGGCAGGAGGATGGTGAGTTTTTTGTTAGCTTGGGTTGCATATAGAGACCCTACCTAGCAATAAATAAATAAAAAGTGATGTATGTGACTTTCAAAAGAGAAAAAAAATAGTTGCAGTAAAAATGATACATATTTTTAAAAAAGTAAATTAATTCTTAAAACAAAGTCTTATTCCTCAGAGTATCTACTATTGGATTTTATTTATTTATTTATTTATTACTATTATTATTTGTTTTTATTTTCGAGACAGGGTTTCTCATAGCTTTTTTGGTTCCTGTCCTGGAACTAGCTCTTGTAGACCAGGCTGGCCTCAAACTCACAGAGATCCGCTTGCCTCTGCCTCCCCAGTGCTGGGATTAAAGGTATGCCCCACCACCGCCCGGCTTTGGATTTTATTTATTAACACTGAACTGAACTAAACTAAGCTTTTCTTTTCAAAGACTAGAAAGTAAGGGGCTAGGGAGATGGATCAGTGGATAAAGCACACAGTGGGTAGAGTCAGCTTGACACCTAGCCTGGAACACCTGTGAGGGATTCTCTAGATTCAATTTAACCTCTGAAAATGTCTGTGGGGTATAGTCTTAATAAAATTAACTAATGTATGAAGATATGACTTAATTGTGGGCAGGAACATTTCCCAGGTCAGGGATCCTGTACTATAGGAAACGGAGAAGGTGAGCCAAACACCAGCTCCGCGTGCCTTAGTTCTCTGCTCCCGACTGTGGCTGCTCCGAGCTCTGCTCCGAGCTCTCCCACCCTGACTTCTCTGCCAAGAGACTCACCCTGGAACTGAGCCAAAGCTCTTTCTCCCTTAAGTTGCTTTTGTCAGGTGTTTTATCTGAATAACAGGTAATGAAACTTTGCCTGTGAAAGCTGTGACACTAAGCCCAGTGCTCCCTAGTGAGCAGAAGGTGGAGCTTGTAGGCCAGCAAGCCTGGGGCACCACAGCAGGGAACAACAAAAGACCCTCCTGATAGTAAGGCTTTGGTGCAGAAGAAAATGCTTGCACAACTCAATGAACACGGAGAAGGTGAGCTGGTGCTAACATAGGGCCTTCACTCCTGCTGACTAGAGGTGAGGGCACAGGAGGCACGCCTCACATTGCCAAAGGAGAAAAGCAAACACCATCCCTGCTACAAAACCGCCCACCTACAATGGTGGCCTGCATGCAAGATGCATTGGTGCAATAGTGGTGCAAAGCTTATGGGACTAACAAACCCCTATCTGACTGGACTGAGGGCCCACTCCAAGAGACAGAACCCATATCTGACTGGACTGAGGGCCCACTCCATGAGACAGAACCCATATCTGACACTGTTTAGATGACCAAAAACCTGAGACTAGATAGGCCAGGGACTCCTAAAAAAAGGAGAAACAAAACAAAATGATTCCTCATGACAACATTCTGCTGTGCTCATAGACCAATGTCTTGCTCAGTTATCATTAGAGAAGCTTCCTCCTGCTGTAGATGGGAATTAATACAGAGACCACAGCTGGACAAATCCTCAGAGAGTGAGAGACCTTGGAATACTTCATCCTAAATGTGAGGTCTCCATCAAATCCTTTCCCCAAGGGCTCAGGGCACCCTGCAGAAGAGGAGCCAAAATAAACTCAAACCATTTGAAGTTCCTTTTGCCGGAGTATCTTATCACAGCAAGAGGAAAAGTAAAATCATCAATCTGTCAAAAACTTGTTCTCTAGCACAAGAAAGTTAACAGAGCTAATGGTTAAAAATGAAAACGAAAGTGGAAAACAAACGCCAAGAAATTTCAAATAATTAGGTAACAATAATTTGTTTAAGTGTATTCAAATAAAGCTTTACATCTATCGGGAAAAATTTTTAACTTCTGTGTAAGGTAAGAAATCAATGTAGGACCTTATATTTTAATATACATCCATGCTGTGGCCAAAGTGCTTACCCTGAAGGGGGCTGAGAGAAGCCCTAGCCAGGAAATGGGCAGCCCTAGCTGGAGGCAACTCACCTGAGTCACACACAGTAGCAATGTCACCTGATGTTTCACTGGCAGAGACAGCGGTCACAGGGCTTTTGTGTCCTGCCAGACTTTGTACATAGCATAGCCTAAAAAAATGACATGAATTCACACATCCAGTCATACACAGGACTACAGTCTTTGTTTCCTTTCCTCAGAATGAGTAACTCTTATTCTGAGGCATATGATTTCTGACTTTAAGTAGACTATAGAGGTTCTCTATACCTATAAGCATATGCCTCGTGCTTAAATTGACAACACAGTGCCAAGATTCTAGTGCATTTATTATATACTGTAGAATATGCAACATTTCAAGCAGCCATGTCTGGATGAAAGACAGCTGTACCTGTTTAGGTCCCACACGATGCAGGTCCCATCTCTGCTCACACTTATCATCACGCTATATGGCTTGCAGACACACAAGCTGGTTATCTCTTCCGTGTGTCCATAGAGATGCATCTGACTCTCCATTTCAATTTCTGAGGGCTGGAATTTGAATATTAAGCAAAGCATGAGATGAAAACCCACATAAAATACTATCTCAAAATTAAAAATATGTCTCGGACTTTCTTTTTATCTGATCATTTTTCAATTCTATTCAACTTTTTAAATGATAAGTCAATAGAGAAATGTAACAATTTAAATTGCTAATTAATAACTTGCATTGCCTATTAACTCTATTTGCTCTTGTTCAGTCTTTGTTAAAGGTATATGTATTTTTACATATACATTTCTATTTTGTATTTTAAATTATTTTGCATTTTCTACTTTTGATATTATCTTCAAATATTTTAATATTATCTTCAAATGATAATAATGCTCCATACAGTTATCATAACTGACATGAATATTTTATATTTACTGATATTTAAAACTGTTTTCAAGTTATATATAATGTCATAAAACATTTTGTTTCTCTTTAGTTTGACAGGTACCAGTGCTGTGTCCCTTCTCAATGGCTACAGATGGACTTTCAAAAATCAATACGTCTGAAAGCCACATGGTTATTACTTGCTTTTTTATTGGAGTGTTTACTATCATTGGCATTTCAGAATTTCCCATTCAAGAATGCAAAATAGGGGATGGCTCACCCCTCCTGAGAAAGCAGCTCTAGGTTCGGGGGGGGGGGGGCATCTCCTAGGTGTCCTCCCTGCCACTGAATGAAGCATCTTATCCCCTGGCTGCACCCCAGGTGAGATTGACTTAAGAGGTAACCAAGACTATCCCCGTGTGTGGTGAGCTTCCTGTGGGAATTCTCCAGACTCACTCTATCCTAGGTGACCAAAGTCCTTATAACTTTTTCAGTGGCTCACCTAACTTTTGGCCAGCTCTGCTCAGATGGGAGTCCCCATCTGGGACTCCCCCAGGGTTAATGTCAATTTCTACAGTGTTTTCGCCTTTCCCACATCAGCTGGAGCTGCCCGTCAGGCCAGTTTAAAGTGGTACCATGAATCACGGGCAGCAAGCCTGTTCTAGGTGAAGCTGGAAATCCAGACATCCAAACAGCAGCAGGCCGAGAGCCACAGGGGAAGATGGAGGTTAGAAACTCCAAGCAAGAGTGAGGTCTCAGGGGAACCTCAAGGACACCTGAGCTCTCATTTCATTGCAGATACCAAAGCCCAGGAGGAAGCCAGACAAAGGTGGGGCTACATGCTCCTCCTGATTCCGATGACGGAGGTGTGGATAAGGACCTGGGCAGGTCTGCCAAATATCCCAGTGCAGGTCTCTGTTCCCACAAGAACTACAGGCCCCCGAGAGGGCTGAGGACATTGGTATCAAGGAGTGGTTACTGCAGAAGGAGGTCACATGTATTTTCTATTTCTTTCCCAGGGCCTAGGACCTTTGCAATTTCTGATGCAGGAGTACTGCACAGCTTTGCAGAATGAACTAGCCCTGATGTGGAAGGTCCTGCACAGTGTGGCTGAAGGACATCCTGGACCAAGCCCTTTGCACAGTGGCCTGTATCTTCTCCAGCTCAAGGCCTGTATCCATACTCAGCACACAGCAGGCTCAAGGTCCTAGAGCTACAGCTACTGCTTGTGCCAGTAGAAGACTCCTGGCTGCCTAGAGGCTTCAGTCACCTTCAACCTCTTCCACTGGCTCACCAGGGCCTGAAATGTGCTGCAGAGGGAAACCAGTGTATCTGACCTTGGGCCATCCTGCCAAGTCTTGAATTCTACATTGCATTGGTGCGTCAACTTTGTTTAAATTTATAGCTACTATGCATTTATTTGTGTGTGTGTGTGTGAATTCTCAAGCTCTAAACCAATAAAAGGTCTATTTTTTTTAACTCTGTTAAAACAATACCGGGCTGTCTGTTTCAAGAATAACTATTATACAACCAATTATCACTTTCAGAAGATATTCTTCTATAACATTCACTTAACTTATAGACAATCCCATAATAAGTCAGTATCTACCATTTACTAGAAGGCATATTAGAAGGCTTCATTGAGAAGACTCAGACAGTTGATCACTTAAGTGCTTAAAGTTAAGTATGGTTTACTAGCAAAGGGAGATACTTCCTAAGAACCCCTGGAAAATTCTCCCAACAAGGACTTTTGAGAGTCTTATGTGCCACTATGGGGCTATTGTTTGTCTGTGTGAAAGCTCTCTGAGGGAACACATAAAAGCTTTCAGGACCAGGGACTTCCTGGCAGGAAGCTACAGAACAGAAAGAAGTGGATGTCAGAAGCCTCCTTTTGACTTCGCAGCCAGGGCCAGGGCTGTATCATGGAATCAGGTTGCTGAGACAGTCTATGGGATAAGGCATGAGGACCAACAACTGTGAAGATCTAAGTGAGCTCTCCTTAAACACTGGCAGAACCACACAGCTAAGCTGCATTTCGGACACTGGGCAGGAAATAACCACTACTCTCACAACTCAATGACTTATTACTTAGAAGGAAAGAAAACCCTTATCAATGAGCTGGAAAATCTGCTTTCAGGAAAATTATATAAGAGTAACAATAAGCAATGTGAACCTTCATCAGCCTGCCACAACTTAAAAGCAAACAAAACAAGGATTTCTATATTAAGTCGCAATAGGTGTAACTATGATAGCTCTACTCAAAGGTATTCCTTGTGTAATGACTCCAATACTGACATCTTAATTCTTTTCTTTTTAATGTGGTATTATATACTGTGCTGGTAGATAATTAAAAATGCAGAAATGAGAAAAGCTAAGAACAAGGCTGTTTAAAGTGTCAGAAAGCAAATGGAGCAAAAACTTAAAAAAAAAACCAACAAAGATAGAGCTGTTACCATTTCCTAATAAATAAAATATTTACTAAGAAAAAAAGGCAACTATACATGTGCATAGCAGATAGCTATCCTAGTGCAGGCTGAGATGACTGAAGGTACTGGCAGCCATCAATGATAGAGACAGATGTATAGGGATGAAGTGTTTGAGAGTAAGAAGGAGAAATAAAAAGGGGACTTTCTGGACATTATAACACTTCTGGACTTAGTGAACATGGCATTTAAGAACCTCAGCCCTGGGCTATATAGGCTGCTTTGTTTTTTTCTATTTCATCCTCACCACCGTAGTCTTAACTCCACAGAAAATTATTTGCCATCTCCCAACTTAGCAGACCATGGATTCCATATGGTTGGGCAAGTTGGTACCCCACTTTTGGTAATCTCTTTTCTCCACTCAGCAGTACCCAGTGTAAGGGTAACCTTCTTGGCTCCCTAATACCTAGCAGACACCTCTCTCCTTGTCCCATCTGTTCCTACATCCTGTCCTAGCCTCCATCCCAGCCTTCAGGGTGTTTCTCCCTGTAGGCTGTCCAGGGTCTCTTTGGGTGCTGACTGGGGTCCAGTACTCCTGACAAAACATTTTAGTGGTTCCTCTGATAAGAGACAGAAACAGTATTAGGGTCATATTCAAACCCCAGGGTCGGACAAACTTTAATAAGGGATTTACCAAAGAACTTGGGAATAATACTGTGCTAGGAATAGTAAATAGTTCTACTCAGCAAAATATATTTTATAATATAATTCTGAAAATTGTGGGAAAAAAAGTAGCCCAGAGAAGATTCTAATGAAAAGAAGATTATTACTTTAACTTGCTACATCTGAATAGTACCACAAGGTTCAAGCAAAGAGACAGAAAATTAAAAGGAAGCATTGCATAATATGTCTTTTCTTCTGAAAATTGGCTTATTTAAATACCTCACCTTTGTCATTCAGTGGATGGCTTAAAGATGCTTTCTAGTAAGTAAGTAACAGAAGTTAAGACAGCTACTTACATTTTGCTGTCATTTAATTTAATCAGACTAGGAGAGTGACATTAGGGTTTCCATACTTTTGAGTACAAAGGATAGAAATCATGTTTTTTTTAAATATATGTTTATTTATTAGGTATACAATATTCTGTCTGTGTGTATGCCTGCAGGACAGAAGAAGGCACCAGACCTCATTACAGATGGTTGTGAGCCACCATGTGGTTGCTGGGAATTGAACTCAGGACCTTTGGAAGAGCAGACAATGCTCTTAACCTCTGAGCCATCTCTCCAGCCCCCTAGAAATCATGTTTTATACACTCTTTCTAAATGTTCAAATTGATACTGAAAATACAGGCAAGATTCAAATGTCATGAAAAAAAAAAAGGCCATTTGTTGGCTCATGCCTGGAATCCCAGGACTTGGTAACCTGAGGCAGGACTGCCAAAAGTCTGAGGCCAGCCTAGGCTACAAAGTAAGACCCTGTCTCAAAGACAGTCACGAAAAAGCCCAAATGCAAAGCAGATCACATCTCAAAATATTTTGTGTCTCTGAAGCAAATAATAAGAACTCTAAGATTATTTTTAAAACTCTTCATTGATCCTAAAGAACCTAATTCTAATGAACCTATGTTCTAATGAATTCTAGTGTGACCTTCCACTTCCTAAGAGCTAAAAGGGAAGAGCTAACACACATGTGGTAAGGTAGCCTTGTACAAGGACGGCTCACATCATCCAGGCTTTCCTCAGTGACATAAAGGTCCAAACCATGTGCCAGTGAGCCAGGACCTACCGTGCTGCTGGTGAGCCTGTTGGTATAGGCTGTGATGACACCACACTTGCTCCCGGTGAAGAGCTGACAACTGTCAGGCACCCAGGCACAACTGGTCACCTTTGAAAGGATAAACCAAAGACTAATGTGTTAAAAACAGTTAAGACATAGTTCTCATTCTCTGAGAACTTTTCACAAAAGTACATGATAACAAACTTCTGGGTAATATTTTTGCTTGCTATTATCAGAGCAGAAGCAGATGTAACCATAGTACTTTCAACAGCTTTTAGCAAAAACGTTTAACAATTGTTTCCAGATTACAAGGTATTGAAAACAACAGTATGTAATTTTATATTTTTATACACAATTGTTTCTTAGAAATAATACAGGATCAATCAAAGCTTGTGCGTGAATGTGCAAGTGCTTTGAACATCTACGTACTGGTCTTTTGTTTTGAAATAGGGTCTAACTGTGTATCCCAGGTTGGTTCGGAACTAAAGATCCTCTAATCTAAGCTTCTTGACTGTTGGAAGCCACCAAGCTGGGCTACCATTTTTTACTTCCATGCATTCTCTTGCTGTCATTCCATGGGGAAGCAGAGTATATGTAAACGCAGGTATTGCTCTAACAGTTGCAAATGTTGCTAAATAGGAGAAGAAAAGATAAATGTGAAGGATTATTCCTCTGGTACAAAATTCTTCATTTTTTTAATTGATTTTTATTGAGCTCTACATTTTTCTCTGCTCCACTCCCTGCCTCTCCTCTCCCATTCAACTCTCTCCCAAGGTCCCCATGCTCCCAATTTATTCAGGAGATCTTGTCTTTTTCTACTTCCATGTAGATTAGATCTATTTAAGTCTCTCTTAGGGTCCTCATTGTTGTTCTCTGGGATTGTGGTTTATAGGCTGGTTTTCTTTGCTTTATGTTTAAAAAACCACCTATGAGTGAGTACATGTGATAATTGTCTTTCTGTGTCTGGGTTACCTCACTCAAAATGATGTTTTCTAGCTACATCCATTTGTCTGCAAAATTCAAGATGTCGTTAATTTTTTTCTGCTGTGTAGTACTCCATTGTGTAAATGTACCACATTTTCTTTATCCATTCTTCGGGTGAGGGGCATTTAGGTTGTTTTCCAGGTTCTGGCTATAACAAACAAAGCCACTATGAACATAGTTGAGTACATGTCCTTGTGGTATGATAGAGCATCTTTTGGATATATACCCAAAAGTGGTATTACTGGGTCTTGAGGAAAGTTGTCTCCTAATTTTTTGAGAAATTGCCACACTGACATCCAAAGGGGCTGTACAAGCTTCCCACCAGCAATGCAGGAGTGTTCCCTTTACCCCAAAACCTCTCCAGCATAAGTTGTCATCAGTGTTTTTGATCCTGGCCATTCTTACAGGTGTAAGATGGAATCTCAGAGTTGTTTTGATTTGCATTTCTCTGATGACTAAGGATGCTGAACATTTCCTTAGGTATCTTTCAGCCATTTTAGATTCCTCTGTTGAAAGTTCTCTGTTTAGGTATGTACTTCATTTTTTTAATTGGATTATTTGTTCTTTTGATGACCAATTTCTTGAGTTCTTTGTACATTTTGGAGATCAGACATCAGACCTCTGTCCGATGTGGGGTTAGTGAAGATCTTTTCCTATTCTGTAGGCTGTTGTTTTGTCTTGTTGACCATGTCCTTTGCTTTACAGAAGCTTTTCAGTTTCAGGAGGTCCCATTTATTAATTGTTTCTCAGTGTCTGTGCTGTTGGGGCTATATTTAGGAAGTGGTCTCCTGTGCCAATGCGTTCAAGTGTACTTCCCACTTTCTCTTCTATGAGGTTCAGTGTGGCTGGCTTTATGTTGAGGTCTTTGATCCATTTGGACTTGAGTTTTCTGCATGGTGATAGATATTGGTCTATTTTCGTTCTTCTACATGTTGATAGCCAATTATGCCAGCACAACTTGTTAAATATGCTTTCTTTTTTCCATTTGATATTTTTTGCTTCTTTGTCAAAAATCAGGTGTTCGAAGATGTGTGGATTAATATCTGGGTCTTCGATTCAGTTCCATTGGTCCTCCTGTCTGTTTTTATGCCAATGCCAGGCTGTTTTCAGTACTGTAGTTCTGTAGTAGAGTTTAAAGTCAGGGGTTGTGATGCCTCCAGAAGTTCTTTTATTGTACAGGATTGTTTTGGCTATCCTGGGTTTTTTGTTTTTCCATAAGAAGCTGAGTACCATTCTTTGGAGGTCTGTGAAGAATTTTGCTGGGATTTTGATGGGTATTGCATTGAATCTGTAGATTGCTTTTGGTTAGTCATTTTTATTATGTTAATTCTACCTACCCAAGATCTTTTCACTTTCTGGTGTCTTCTTCAATTTCTTTCTTCAAAGATTTAAAGTTCTTGTCATAAAAGTCTTCCACTTGTTTGGTTAGAGTTACTCCGAGATATTTTATGCTATTTGTGGCTATTGTGAAGGGTGATGTTTCTCTGATTTCTTTCTCAGCCCATTTATCATTTGTGTACAGGAAAGCTACTGATTTCTTTGAGTTAATCTTGTATCCTGCTACATTACTGAAATTGTTTATGATTTGTAGAAGTTCCTTGGTAGAACAAAATTCTTCATTCTTAACCATGGAGGTATCATTCAAGTTTGGCTCAGTTCTCCTCATGTCCTCACTGATGCTCCTTGACAGCTGTTGATGCCAAGCACTACATGAGAAGAACTGAGCGACACCTCGCCATGAATGCATTTGTCAACATACTGGAAGAGGTAGGATATATTATACAACTCACTCCCACTCTGTTTTCTTTCCCCTTGCAATTCATAACAATTCCATAAAGGCGGCAGCAAGCAACAGACTTATTCTGCAATATGTTTTTGTGTTTTCCCTGATTTTGCAGACTCATTTGCAATTTAATTATACTGCCAGCTTTGTTATGATTCATCATCAGTTGTTTGCTGGATACACATTTCTCTCTGTATAAAATGCTCCAATATGATTCAAAACAAAAAAAAACTCCTTATTAACATTTCTGATAAGGTTGTTTTTCACTGTCCCTTTATTCTGGGTTCTTCTGGCTCTGGATAAGTCCAGTAACAAATGGTGGAGGCCTTCTTTTCAGCTAATAAAACTGGCAGAGCCATTTTTGCTTTTGCTTCCAACCACTCCCAAGGATGGGAACACTTTAGTACAAATGAACAGGTAGCAGGTATTTCACAGTCAAGGGAAGAGAAGTCAGATAATGGTCAGAGACCGTCCCATGGGAAGACGGACAGAGACAGAAGGTGGCTGTGTGTTCAGTTCAGAGCCTGTGGTGGCTGTGGCAATACCATGTGGCTGTAGGGTATACACAGCAGACAATCTTTATAAATATCAGCAGCACATGTACAGCAGCTTTCTGAGGGATAATTGTACATTGGATAAGCCCAGTTTTAAAGAGGAGGAAAGACACTCTTAGTTTGGAAAGGCTAAGTTATCTGCCAAAGATTATGCAGTCAATCACTATCAAAGCTGGGAGCACAACACAGCTCCAGGAAATGAGGGTCAGTGTCCTCTTGCTTCATCAGATGCTGAACCTGGGCTATTTAGGAAAACCCAGGTAACGAAGATGATACTATGGTTACAGAAAATGACCTAGTTGCAAAGCCAAATGGATCCAGGATGAAAGGAGCTCATTTTGTTTAAACACTGGGCCCCAAATTGGTACACAGAGGGGTTCATGACAGCTCTCTCAATAAAGAAACAGGCAAAACCAAACTGGGGGATCTAATCAGATGAGCAGGTACTATGACATCTAGAAGTACTGCAAATAGCAGTGCCAGCTGGCCTCCTTCATTCTTCCAAGACACTGAACTTAGTTGGCATGCAGTCCTTATGCCCAAGCTTACCTGGTGCTGCTGTGAACTCTGAATGAAGTTGATTGGTGGCTCACTCTGCTTACTTTTCAGTCGTAAGATGTTGTCAGCATACCCCCAGCTCAGAATAGCGGACCACTGAATATCTGTACTGTTCATGCTTCTCACACCTCAAGAGAAGGGGAAATCAAGTATCTAGTTGTCACCACAGTATCATGTAACAGCTCAGACAGTGACAAGTTAAAGGCTGCTGACACTTATACAGCAGAAAATATACTCCGTTCAGACAATATCATCCTCATTTCCCCAAGATAGAAAAATCTTGGTTTTAGTCCTTCAATAACAGTGAAATCCTAAGGGTGGAATTATCTTCTTAATAAATTTTAATAAAGACAAACCTAATAAAATTTTCTCTGTTCATACTCTGAGACTCCTTTTCTTTAGAACTTAAACATGAACTAAATACTTGTTAAAATAACTTTTTATATATCTATTGCCGAGTAGTCAGCATGAACAACTTTGAACAGCAGAAAGTTAACTCTGCTGGGGAGAACCATACCTTCTCTGAGCAAGGGATTCATGTTGCTCAGTTGAAGGATCTGGCATGGCAAATTACCACTCAAGAGGGTTTTGGTCTCTTCTCTGTTTTTAATAGCATAGCACTATGCCCTTTTGGTATAAAGATGTGTACATTCCATTCCATTTCTGATGTCTACACATGTGTCTTACAGTAAACACAGGAGGAAGATGGAGGTGTGACTGTCCTTGAAACATGCAATGTTTACACGAACACAGAGAGTTTTCAGGAGAGAGAATGTACTTTGTTGATCCCAGAACCTGGCAGGACACCCAGCACATGGATGAACAAACAAATAGTTCTTAAATGGATTAACAACATATTGAAAATATAATTCACAGACATTTTTTTTTCCTAACAGTCAAACGTAGGCATCAGTTTCACAACAAAAGAACTGAGACGTGCTCACAAAATACAAGCTCCTCTACATATTACCAGCTGGGAGGAACCATGAACCACGGGTCTGAGAACCCTTAGTGTATCTAGTTTATAAGACCTAAGAGTGGGATTGCCTTCTTTTTCACTGGGTGTTTTGACTGGGATTTACTTGACTCGGAGCTAGAGAAAAAAATTTTAACTAAAATAATGAACAGCGGATTTTAGAAAATCACAATTTGGGCACATGTAGGTCTGGACTCAAGCTCTAGTGGTTCACAACGGGCTACGGATTGGACAGAGACAGTGCACTTGATAATAAAGCCTTCAGGTCAGTTCTGAGGCGCATTTCCTAAGATCATTAGGCACACCCTGTGCAGCTGTCTCTTAAGATAAACAGCCACACAGAGCCATAATATTTAACATATCACCACTCAACATGTCCAGCTGCTACCAGGACTCTTAACACCCATCTGCAAAATGTAGTCAGTTGTCAATCAATGCCTTCTGTGATGCTTCTGTGGACTGTTATGGTTTAGGGAAAAGCAGTGACCACTGATGATCCTTGGTCCAGGAGGGTTAAAGCCAATTAGATTCATGTAAGTATTAATACTTATAATGATCCAGGTCCTATCTTAATCATTCTCATACATCATTTTGAGTCTTCACAATAATTCACCCTGGGAGGGAAGACATTTGGTATTCCTATTTTTATAGATCAAAAGTCATGATATGGAAGGCCTCAGGCAACTTTCCCAAGGCTACACAGGTAGTAAATAGCAGAGTTTGGATACAAACTAAGGAGCGGCACTTCCAGAGGTTATAGTGTAGTGCTTCTGTGCACACACCTAGACTGACTATTCCAAAGCTCTCTCTATGGAGAGGCAGAGCAAGGGCCTGGGATTTAGTGACAAACAGACACTAGGTTGAGAATGACATGGTTCACATCTAAATCCCATAATGCTGAGTAATTAGGTGCTGACAAAGCAGGTGTAAAGGAGGACCACGGAGCAGAGCAACCTGTCATGAACATGAGCATCCTCAGCCATTCATGTCCACGCTTAGGCCAAGCAGGAGGGACTCTTTACTAGAGAATGTTAGCAGGAAGAACAGAGGGATGTCCTCAGTTCTCCAGGGTCTGGGTGACACTCTGAATTATGAAATGACCCATACCACATAGTGCTGTTCCATACTCCAATGCTACTGAGCTGGAGGTAGGAACAGAAGAGCGGCTTTCCAGGGCATCTCTTTATTCTCATCACTCCCATTTGTATGTGTAAACCCACAGTTGCATCTGAGGAGGCGCTGGATCTGTCTGCTAATGCATCTGTCCATCTTGCGGATTGAGAGCTCGAATGTGCATATTTCTATCAGGTTGACAATGTTTTCATCCTGTGAGTACAGACATTTGTTCTCAACTCCCTCAAACTCCTTTTATTTTAAATGGCAGTGCATTTAACCTTCATTTTTTAATGTACTACATTTTAATGCCTAGCCTGCATTAAGTAAACACAATCACAGCACTTGGGAGGTAGAGAGAGATGGATCTGAGTTCGAGACCAGCTTGGTCAACAAAGTGAGTTCAGGACAGCCAGGGCTACAAAGAGAAATCCTGTCTGAAAAAGCAATAAAGAAACAAACAAACAAAAAACAAAGTAACAATTTTGAGCAGCAGCACAGGTAAACTGGTGACAGTTAAATCTCAAAAAGATGCCCAGACTGATCCTCACTGTGGTTCACTTTACCTTGCTCCTTGCTGTAGGTCATCAGAAGACAGAAATTTCGGGATAAACCACAGATGGCTCTGGTGGGCAGTGCTTGGAGGGAACCAAATCTTTCTCCATGGGGCTGGCTGAAGCAGACCACAGGTACTGGGGCACTGGGGGAACCTACATACTCGCCCCACTTCAAGCCTTTTATCCATGACAAAGGGCTCTAAAACCAAGGAAAGTCAAGTTTATTATTTTTTTCAAATAAAAAGTGGTAGATTAATAATTACAATATAAATTCTAAAAAAAAATAATTAGATTATAAACTCTTTGAGGGCAAGAATTGTGTTTCCATATAGAAAAGTGTTTATTTGATTTTTATTCTGTGGCTCTGGCCTAGCTTGAATGAAAATGCCTGCTACTAATTCAAACAATTTTGAAATTCAACAAAGAAAACAAATTTTTACTAGACACATTTCTTTTAGGCTAGCTAAAATACCTAAAGTTGGAGTATCAGTGGATTGACTTTGAAGGATGACAAGTCACAGGTACATATGACAGAAATGAAGACATGAGCATTGAAGAGCTCACTCAGCCACAAGCTTTGGAATTAGGATACCCCTGCTTCATGCATGTCTAGACCACTGCAGTTTCTCAGAGGATGCTCAGGATTTATTATGGAGTATATTGAGAAGGCTAGAGCACTCAATGCTCCAGAGAGGGCTAGTAAATCCCGGAGAAGAAAGTGTTGTCCAACAAAAACAAAGGAATAGATGGGCTTGAGGAGCAGCAGGCTATGAATACAGAGAGGCGAGAGACTAGTAAAGATGGCCACACATCTGCCATGAACAGGAACCAAAATCCTTCCTCCATCTAAACAAAAATAATTATCAAGAAGAAAATCCAGGAATGGGAGAAAACAGTCCTCAGAGTTTTTCCCAATAACTTTATTCTTTTACTCTTTTTTTGACTGTTAAACTCTATTCATCTCTTATCAATAGATTCTGTTTTAGACATTTAAAAATTTATTTTCTACTTTCAAAATTTCAGAGTAAATGCTACACAAACCTAATGAAAACAATATACTAAACAAATTCCAGTCATTTCTGTAACACTATCAAATAATTTTCAGCATATTTTATCTCATTTTTCCATCTGAATGAAGAAACAGGCATTGTTGACCTACACACAATGTTTAAAAAGCATGTCAGTCAGTGCTCTGTTTCTTCTTACTTAGATCACTTATGGGACCAAGTAATATGCAGTGTTACAAGGCATGGAGGAGTCGTAGAGCAGGCACCCTTGGGAAGGCTGAGCGGCAGGGTGGATCCTGTGGAAGAGGGAGGCTAACACGGTTATCTTGAGAACAAGTTCTCTCTAAAGCCTTCATTCAGCCTGTCTATACTGAAGTCTGTAAAAATAGGTGTCAGACTCTGGTTAAGACTGACCATTCATAATTCCTTGCCTGAAAATGTTTCTCGTATGAATTGCAGAGTTTAAGCTGTTTTGAGTTACACACAAAGCTAACCATTTTTTAGTTACAAACAAACACTAAGCATTGTATCGTGGCTGTTTTACATTATGCGACATGAGGAAAGAGTGCCTTTCCTAGGTGCTGCTCATGCAGCTCTGACTGTAACGTCTACAAGGAGCAAGTTCACACACATGCAGCTGCATTGTGTGGAGGACCCTTTTCAGCACAGCATTGCTGCTGTATGTCAGAGCTGTGCAGCTGCCACCTGAAGGCCATGGTGCAGCACTGTGTGGGAGGTCCCACTGTTTAAGCAAAGAAAAACTGTGACATAAACGCCACTGCACATGGCAAGCCAAACGCTAAAGAACCTGCCTCAGAAGTCATTCATTTAGTAAAATAGTGAACGCCCATTGTGTGCCAAGCACTTCCCTAGAACCTGCAGACACAGTGATGAGCAAGTCAAAATCATCCTTTTCCAGTGGTGTTGCATTCAGGTAGGGATGGAGAGACAGACAAAACAAGCACTTAAATGTTTGTTAGGGGTGAGTTATGAAGCAAAACAGAGAGGAGAAGACAGAGAAGGATGGAGCGGTCAGGGAAGGAGGGGTGATCTGAACAGAGGCTTTACTGAAATGAGACATCCAAATGGGATGGAGGAACAGTCAGTGTGAAGGTCTTACAATGGGAACGAGGCAGGCTGGCATTATGCTCCTACTGCCAGCAGATAGACTGCCTAGTGTGCTTTTACATACATCAGCCTTAAATAGCTAATTAGTACCAAGCACAGTTCAGGCCTAGAATCAAGCACTAGGAGACAAAGGCAACCCGGCACTCTGCAGGATCTCCAGCTCTAAGCTGGTCTGGGCTACACAGTGAGACCCTGTTTCAAGAGGTCAAAATCATCCAATCAACCCCTAAAACCAACAACATCTTGTTAGTTGATTAGCAGTAAGTATCATAGTAAATTAAGTGTAATTTATTAAATTTCAGAAATATACTGTTATATTATGCTGACATGCTAAAATAATGCATTATAGTTTAAAATAGCAACTCTGGTAATGGATAAAGACTCATGAGACTTTAAAAATCACAAAGTAAAAATCCAACTTTCTACAAAATGAAAACTCAACATTGGTGATTTGGTTTTTAGTAAAACACCACTCCTTAATAAATGTCTTTAGACTGGCTCTAGTAATTGAATGGTTTCTGTTCGTATTTAATATGCCAAACTCACAGATCTGAGCTATAAGCATGAAAAATTTATATCTATATTTCTAAGATATTTAAGGAATATCCTTACCCAACACATTATCAAAACAAGCTCTGAAAATTCTTTACTGACGGTGGACCACAGATTCACGCAGTTGAGCAGATTGCTTGGTTTATGTTCAAGGTCTCTTCCCTCCCTTTTATCCTCAGTGGCTTCCTCCTACAAGCACTTTGCAACATTCTACAGTTTAAGTTCTAGTACCTTATACTACTTTTATATGAAGAACTTAAATGAAGGCTAAAATTGCTTTTCCTTTTAAGGCCTGCTTGCTTCAGCTTTCCATTACAAAGGAAAATTATGCCTAGTTCTTTTTAGAAACAAAACTTCCCATTACTACTATCTGGGGAGGTACTTCTGGTTAGTACTTTTGGTTAAAGATGGTGACTGGGCCCAGCTGTGCCATTTCCACAGTTACCAGCTGGCTCCTTTTATTTGTACAATCCTATTTAGAAGTCTACTTGGTGAGGCTTTCCCTACTAATAACCCTTTTGTGCTCCCTGAAAACAATTTCTGTCTGCCCCCAAATACTTCTTTTCCCTGGGCGTGCATAGCATACTCCCCATGTCACTGGTGCAGCATTCACTGCACGCAGACCACTGCTCTACTGCCCCTGCTGCCTTGCACTGGCTGGTGCTTATCTGTAGGCTAGGACCACACTATTCATGTCGGCACCCCCATAGCTAAGTGAAGGGCATGGGAGGAGTCCAATCAAGTTTTGCTGAAATCAAAATAACATACCGGATAAGTGATTTCCTTGATTGGTTCTCGGGTCTCTCTGAAAGCAAACTGTACTAACAAGCCAACAGCTGCTGGAAGCTCTCCTTCAATGTTGAGCTTGGCTGCAGGTCGGCTGGCATGGGCGGTGTGGAACAACTGACGAGGGGTTTGCCCATAGGTTTTTATCATGGTTTCCAAAGCTCGTCTCTGCACTGGATCTTCAACTGCAGACACATCCATTCCAAAGTACGTCTGCAGAGGAAACCGTCAAAGAACAAGGCATCAGCAGGGTGATATTGGAGTTTGTCATGATGCTGGGAAGAAAACAATCTGTTTCATGTTTTAGGGAATGGTACTCTATTTTGATGCAAACTATTTAAAAATGTTTTTGATCAAGTTAACTTATCTGTATTGGTCTTACTAGGATCAGACAGTAATAACAAATATTTCTTAATATGTGAACAAAGTAAATACATCTTGTCTAACTGGGATTAATTAGGTATGTTTATAAAACATTTCAAATTTAAGGCCCGAAAATGTAATAGAAAATACCAAATAAATTATCGAAGAAACTGCATGTCCAAAGTAATACATGGAAAAATGCAAAAGTTATACTGTAATGTAGATAAGTGAGTTCATAATGGAAACCAGCAGTGAATATAAAAAACCACCAAGGAAGGTTCCAGGTGAGTAACTGAAATTGCATGTTCCTGATTGGCATTGTACCTCTAGAGTCTGTCCTATGTACCCTGGAACTTCGCTGTTCTAAAGCTATTGGTCATTAGTGCTGTACATCCATCCCTGTGAACAGTCCAGGACTTAGTATCTAATCAATTACAGCAATCTTCACACACGAATATGACATTCGTACAAGTTTCAAAATAAAATTTCCATGGCACTTCAGAAGTTAAATAACCTTCATGGTTACTCAACTTAGACTATTGGTCTCAAAGACTTCATGAAAAACATTTCAGTTAGATGAGTTACCTTGTATATTTCAATTTCTAGGTACATTTTAAATCAGAATTACTGAAAAGATGATGTAAAATAATGTGCACAGAAGAGGGTATACTGAGGTTAATGTTTAAGTTCATAATCGCTCTAAATGTTGTATTTCAGGGTCAACTATGAATGTAGCTCAAAAATTATACCCAGGTCTCTGCCTTTATTTCATACTTGATGGCCCACATCACACCACCTCAGAACACGGTGACTAGACGTAGGGAGCATTTTGAGCTGAAGAATGAATGTGAGAAGGACTCTGTCCTTTCCCTGAAGCCGCTCATAAAACCGAGAGAGGGCTTCTAGCCCATTTCCTGAAGCAAGTCAGGAACGCTGCATGTCCCTCCAAGGAGGAAAGGAGCAGCCTCACATCCAGAGAACGATGACGGCACACCCAGAGGACATAGCCAGAGGCTTCCCTATTTGCCGTTCACCTGCTTGAATCACACTGCTTTGTGTCACACACAAAGCTGGGCTTCCATCAGCTTTAGTATAAGATCTCAGCTCTCAGCACTCACTGGGAATGTCCTTTCTTAGGGACGCTCTGGTGTTGAACAAATTTGTATCAGGTCAGTCTTTGTGTTTTTTTCTTGCTAATCTCTGTTTTGTTGGAGTACCCAACAAGGAACCTAAGATGGATAGAAGTAAGAAATATTTTTCCTCCTCTATTTATTACTTTATTTTTTGATAAATTACACTCTTACTTGTGAATCAAATGATAACATTTTCCTTTTTAAAAAAAAAAGTGCTCTCTTCATAAAAATCTTCTTTTAGAGCCACTAAAAAACTGTTTTAGTCTCCTTTCTAAGGCTTCCTTGGAGGTATCCAAAGTAATTACAGAGAACAATGAACTAAAATGAAAATTTTATTTTTGGACCACCCTTTGGGCATGGATTTCTGGTATAAACAAGCTCAGACATAGAATACTTGGAGTATACACTTAGCTGTATGTGTTACAAATACTTTCAGATCTGTATCATCTACACAGACACCACTACAGAGCAAGCCCACAGTTAATCAATTTACCTTGCTAAGTGGAAATCTGGGCAGCCAGGTGTCACGTAGTGGATAAGAGATGATCTGTTGGTCTGCACTGAGTAGGAGCACGCAGAGTCAGGAATACCTTTCTTTTTGTGTTCTGCCATTTCACCTCCTAGTCCTTCAGACATGACCTTTCACCCATTTCACTGGGATTTTTCCTAACACACGCAGAAACCCACCCAACCCACCTTTCTCCCTGTTACTTCTACTCAGCCTAGTTAACTCTGTGCCCTGGGAGCCTAGCATAATAAGTATTTCCTAAGTCTACACGCAAACATAAACTAGTACATGTGGAAATTAGCAACTCTACTCTTAGGAATTAGAAGCTGTCTTAAATAGGGATAGTGTGGCCATTACAATCATAGAGAACCTCATGACTTAAATACAGTTACTACCTTATTATTCAGGAGAGAAAAAGATTAAAAAACATGGCTAATATTAAATTACTGGAATAATATGTAAGTATAGAAAAATCGTTGAAGGTGGTCTTGATAAATGATAATGCTTTCCTTTTTAGGAAATGTGCTTTCTTTTCCAAAAATATCCTCTATTAGAGACACTGTAAAATGTAAAATTTCTAAATGCTAAAAGCAGAGGAATTACATTTTACATATTCTCTAATAAGGCAAACGTACTGTTTCTGTTATGAAGAAAAACGATGATTTTCATAACGGGCACCCGGAGAAGTATGTGGAAAAGAGCTAACACAGCAACTGGCCACTTTCCTTGGAGAGCTCTGCTGCCTCCTTGGCTGGTGTCTGGGAGCTGGGATTTCACGAGTCTTCCCATGATTTCCTAAGTGACGAGTATAGCTCACTCTGCCTACACCATGCAGACAATGAGGTCCACGTTCAACACTCTTATTCCTTCTGGGTCTGGCATTTCAGCACATAGCAGGCAGATGGTTTCTAAGTGACCATTCCCAAGGAGATACAAAACTCTGAATCGCTAGAAAGCTTCCCTGACAGAAACCACTTCACATGTGTCACCAAAGCGCCTGGAGAGCAAGCATGCTCTGTGGTGTAGTGGGGGAGTCAGGTGTGTGTGCCTTGCTTCACCCAGACTCTGTTCACGGCTTCTTTCCTTTGCTACGTTATGCTTTGCATCCTTCATTGTCACAAGTCAGCTACAAACTGAGTCCACATATTTATTTAGTAAGTCACTGAATATGAGGGTGGTTTTGGAGAATCCCAACTACAGCATCTAAGACACTTTTAAAGAGATAAAATATAAAATCTGAAAAACCTTCCGTAATAGTAGTAACAGCTTAGTGTAATTGCCTCTTTGATGACTTGGGTATTTTAAAGAAACAGCTTAACAGGCAACCTTAAAATACTGAGGTTCTAACTTAAATGAGTGCAGATTCTTTTAAAAGAGTCACTTACAGCAGGATGGAAAACATTGATGGCTTGAACAGATGCCTTTCCCTTTTGCTTGTAGCCAAACACCAAGTCAATCCAGTGACATATGTTTTGGGATACGTGGTCAGATTCTAGGGCCTGCCGGTGAATGAGGATGAACAGCCGAGGATCATTGCGCGCCCACGGAGGAAGGTTGACATGGTTAACCCGTTCACCATTCTGACGCACACCAAAGTCAAAACCTGAGGAAGATTAATACACAATGTTTAATTCTGCCAAGGCTTGTTATTCAGCTCACAGACTGTAAGAGCTCTGGCAAACAGATGATGGTGCACTACAACCCTGACGGCAGCAACAAGATGAACTGCTCGCTAAGGTAGGAATCACTGTTCATCTACTTCTTTCTGTACCAACAGGAACAGGACAGATACTAAGCCAATTCAAACTGGGACTTTCAACTTTACTCTTTGTCCACTTGTAACAGGATGACAAAAAAGCAGAAAAATCAGTGTCCATAAATTCCAGTACCATACTCACCCTACTTCAAACACAGAAAGTGCTTAAATACCTATTTAATTATAAACTTGGTTAAAATCAAAGATTTGTATACGCATTTGTAAATTGTTGATATTTTCATAAACTGAGAACTATATATTTAATAAATATTAATATTCTGAGTTTAGAAACCCATTACAGAATACACACCACCTTGAAATGAGTTATCACTGTATACTGATTTTATGGGCAATGGTAGAGGTCTGTTCTGACTTCCTTTCTATTGAGCATTCTTGGTCCAACAAAAAATATAACTCACTGACTAAAAAGTTTTTGTTTTGTTTTGTTTTTTGAGACAGTTTCTTTGTGTAGCCCTGGCTGTCCTGGAACTTGCTCTGTAGACCAGGCTGGCCTCAAACTCAGAGATCTACTTGCCTCTGCCTCCAGAACAGCAAGGGCTACTCAAAGAAACCCTATCTTGAAAAACCAAACAAAAAACAAAAACAACAAAAAACCCACACCATATCAAACCTAACATCCCAAAATAGCAGCAGCAGCAGCAACAAAAACAACATCAACAACACAGTTCTCCAAATGTAGCCTGTTGGGATAAGGAACCCAGAGCTTGCAGTAGTCAGTCTTTAAAAACATCAGAAATCCTCAATCTCACCTGAAAATAAAATTCAAATTTCAAGTCCTAAAAAGGCTACTTTTACTTCTGGACAATGATAACCCCACCGCATACCCTCCAAACTCTGTGAGAAATGATCCGCTGTACCTTCACGGTTCACTAGGAACTCAGGAAGATAGAAAAATTCTGGAATCAGCTCCTTCACATCAGTCATAGATTCAAATGACGAGAGGCGCCAAGTTGTGTTTGTAGAATGAAACGTTCTGTCTGGAATGTCGAAACTCTGATCTAAAAAGAAATTCCAATAATAAAAACGAAAAGTCTGTATTCCATTTGAAGCTTCCCATAATTTTTGTTGCTTCAAAAGTGATTGAAGAAATGGTCCTTTGGTTTATTTAAAATATTATTCAAATTCTTGAAATGACATTGTTTTCGACTGTATTATGGTTTCATCTCTTCTAAACAGAAGAACCTCTATCATTTATTTGCTTAAATGGCTACTATCTTCCTACCTAGTTAGAATGAAACTTTCACAAAAATCAGGAGACTAGGGCCCCATACACCCAGCACATAATGGACGCACAAAAATGATTTCTTTATTAAAGTGAATGCATAATTTTAAAGAAGGGGAAATTATGGGTTGCAGAGATGACTGGTGGCAAAGTAATACAAAAGCATAAGGACAGAAGTTTGATTCGAGCATGCATGTAAAACCAGGGGGGATGATGTATTTCTGTAACTCCAGCATTGGGGTGGTCAATGTGTGGAGTTCACCGGTCACACAGGTTAGCTGAGTTGATGAGCTCTAGGTTCAAATGGGGAAAATCTGAGGAAGACACCTGTTGGTGATCTGCGGCCTCCACAGCAGGCCCATACATACATGCTCCTGAACACACACACGGGGGGGGGGGAGAGTTGGGGTGGAAGGGAGGTAGGAAGGGAGAGGAGAGGAAGACGAAGAGGGAGGTGGAGTGTAGTTTGGTACATGGCTCTTTTCTTTATCAAGACTAAGATTTTTTTCTTTTTCTTTTTAAAGGGTGGGGTCACTGCTTTCTAACATTCAACTTTTTAGAGTACAAAATAATATTTCATTATGACATTTTTCATACAGCATTTCATTGTAATTTTCTTGTATTTGGCTCTCCTATCATCCCCCTCCGTTCCTTTCTCATTCCCATTGCTGCCCACCCTCATGGTCCCCTGCAGATAGTCCCTCTTCTATTTTTAGGTTGTCTCTGTGTGTTCATACATTAGACTCTGCATGTAAAAGACAACCTGCTATTTATTACCTTGTTCTCCTCTCCTTCCCTTCAGAACACTTCCTCCCCTTACATAGCCCCTTCTACTTCTATACCACACACACAGACACACATATTCTAAATTCTTCACAGAGAGAAAACATGCGAGACTGACACTGCTGTTCAGATGCACCAACTCTGCACTTGAGCATTAACTAAAATTTTTATCAATTGATATAAAACTGAGTGTACTCACTCCTGTTCATTTTTTTCTGGAATAGACTATTAATGACAAAGAATTGAATTTTGTCCCTGTATCTTTTCTGTGAACAATTGCTAGTCTCCCAATCACAGGCCTGGAACATTAAGTGATTGCAAAGGCCAGTTAGAGAAAAGCAGCTGTGTGCATGGTTCTTAGGGACTCTGCTGTATTGTCTAAAGTGCCTCTGTACTTGCTGGAATCTGAGCATAGCCTCTTGCTAAGAATGTCACAAACTAATCTCAGCACCAAGCACAGCAGTTTCAAAGGCATGAGCTCATTTCTTTCTCCAAGTCTGCCTGCTCTGCTGAGCTACATTTTTCATTATCTTTATCGCTTTCCATCTACTATACTGAGCCAGTTAGCACTGGCTGGCCACTAAATCAAATCTGGGGAAAAGTAAGATTTATAATTTTTTTTTCAGGAAGTAAGAAATGCCAGGTCATCATGAAGTCATGGCATATAGAGCTCAGACTAAGCAACTGTGTAACAAGAGTGATATACAATAGGTTTTGTTTGGGTTGTACAACTCTGTAGTGTTAAAACAATTCCACTGAAAATTGCTAGACTCTAGAATATGCACATATTAGATCAGCGGTTCTCAATGGGTAGGGCCTTTCCCCTCTATTATTTGGCAATATCTAAAGCTATTTTTAATTGTCATACATAGTAGGAGTCATGTACCACTAACACTGGTTGGTAGAAGCTAGGGATGCTGCTAAAATGTCCTGCAATGCACAGGGAAACCCTTGAGACAAAAAATTATGTAACTTAAAGTAACTATAGTGCTATGGTTGAGAATTCCTAGACTAACTCATTAGTTTAAAAAAAATTCAAAAACCAGCAAAATGCTAATGAAATGAAAGTAAATGAGGATTAAGGTAGTGTTAGGGTTTGAAAATAGTTTATGAATAAATATGCAATGAAGATCAAGACATGTAAGTGCATTCCTGTAATATCAGAACTTGGGAGGTATAGGCAGAAGGATCAGGATTCAAGGCTAATCTCAACTTATAGTAAATTTAAGGCTGACCTTGGCTACATGAGACTTGGCTTCAAAACAACAATGTACCTACTTAAGAAGAAAAACCTAATATTTTATATGAATATATTCATAACAACAATATAATAAAGATTGATGGCTGACTGGAAATTTTATATTGATGAATTTTTGGGTTCCACTGAAAGAAATGGTTTGAGTTGTAGGGATGTTACTAGTACTGCAGTGTTTCAAACTACATTAAAATATTATTTTATTGTCTTTTCTTAAAACAAAATGACATTCACAAATGAATGTTCTTATGTTCAAAAAGATCTTCAAACAAAGGCACTCTTAGAATCCACCACTAGCAAGGGTGGTATAAACATCAGTTCTGAATCATCTCACTTGGATATGGGAATCCCTTGCACCAGCTGTAATGGGACCAGGCACACTCTCAACCTGAGATCAAGTTAACTAGGGATAATTGGTTAAGGGAAAGCGAGACTGAGAGGAAGAACGGGACATGACAAACTAGAGCAACGGCTCCATGGGTAGGAGCCCTTACAGCACAAGCACTGAGGACCTGAGTTTGGATTCCAGTACCCATGTAAAATCCTCAGAGTGGTCACATGTGTGCTTGTTACTCAGTGCTGTAGGACCAGAAAAGTATCTCTGGGATTTTTTGGCTGCCAGACTCACTCTAGGTTCAGTGAGATACCCTTTCTTAAAAGAATAAGGTACAGGGGGCTGGAGAGATGGCTCAGTGGTTAAGAGGATTGCCTGCTCTACCACAGGTCTTGAGTTCAATTCCCAGCAACCACATGGTGGCTCACAACCATCTGTAATGAGGTCTGGTGCCCTCTTCTGACCTTCAGACATACACACAGACAGAACATTGTATACATAATAAATAAATAAGTATTTTAAAAAAAAGAATAAGGTACAGGGTAACAAAGCAGGATACCTGATGTCCTCCTCTGGCTTCTGCAGGTACACTCACACTGGCCCATGCAAATATAGGGCCAATATTAAAAGCCCCATTCATAGACTAAGCATAGGGAATACAAATTCATTCCTCTAAGAATTTGTTTTAAGAATAAAAGACAAAGAAGTCCAAGAAGGGTAGGACAAACTGAATGGACAACGGTTTCCTAAACAGATATCTTGAGGGACAATTACAGAGCCAATACCTCAGTTCTAACTGTATAGCACGGTGAGTTTGCCCCATTGGTACACAGTGAATCCCTCGGTCTTCTTCAGGCTCTCATGCAAAGGGCTGAGCTAGATTACTAGCAAGCTTTTCTATAGTGATGATGCCAGTGTGTTCTTTATTAGCTAGTTTTCATAAATAATAATAATAGTTTCCTATAAAAGATTTTTATAAAAAAATTACATAAGCTGCAAAACTGTTGTACTTGAAATTATTATCGAAGTACAAGTCTTTAAAAAAGAGTTGAGCTGGGTGTTGTGGAACACACCTTTAATCTTATCACTCAGGAAGCAGAGGCAGGCAGTTCACTGAGTTTGAGGCTAGCTTGGTCTACAGAGCAAATTCCAGGACAGTCAGGGTTACACATAAAAAAGCATGCCTCAAAAAACCAAAACAAAA
Source organism: Microtus ochrogaster (assembly GCF_000317375.1). Classification (NCBI taxonomy): domain Eukaryota; kingdom Metazoa; phylum Chordata; class Mammalia; order Rodentia; family Cricetidae; genus Microtus; species Microtus ochrogaster. The sequence continues at coordinate 21,541,892 of NW_004949100.1, read as the reverse complement.
CAAAATCTAAAAAACAACCCCCCCAAAAAAATAATTAAATGAAATAAAATTTATTTGAATATAATTTAACTGGTAAATTTTGCAGTTTGTGATTTAGAGCTTAATTTTTAAAAAGTCAATACATTTCTATAAAGTTATATATGATCTCAGACAAGAGCAAGAAGATTTGACTACCATTTTTAAAAGGAGGATTTTAGTGAATGGTTAAGTAGAATTCTTTTTCCTGGGCTTGTTTAGTACAAATTTTCAAGACGCTAGTTAAGTTTTTTGCTGTTGTTATTTTAGTGATATAACCTGAGTTTTGGGGTAGTTACAAAAGATATCCTTACCTTGATAGGCTAGAAACATTTTAGTAAAAGGAGGCATCCTGACCAGGAAGTGGAGCACGGTGCCGCTGTTGGAGTAGTGGGAGCCATAGTGGTAGGGTTGCACAGGAGGCATGGGGTCGTCTTCTCGGGCTCCTTTGCGATACTCTTCCTCCAAGTACTACAGAACAAAGACCAGGAGAATTCACAATTGTGTGCGCCAAACATGACGAGTTTTCTCTTTCATTCTCCTCCACCTCTTCCCAATCATGTCCATAGCCTACAGCCATTTTGAGCTCTAGGAGTCTCCTACTGACCCCTGGCCAAATGAGAACCACCCAGTTCTCTCTCTCTACCTCCTCTCCTAGTCCCTCAAGAACACACCTGCTTTGCATTCTCACTCCTAATTACCAGCTCCAAATATCAAACTGGGGAGCTCAAAAACGGAGGGCTGATCCCACCACCACTGATATATTCTGAGTGCTTCTCTAGGAATGGAAATGTAGTAAGATGGCATGCATCACCACGGTTAACACAGTGGTGTGCGGTGGTTTTGCAGAGCATATACACATAAAAAGAAAACGATGATCTCTCCCATCTCCAACTCTCCTCACCACAAAGGAGGCAGCTCAGCCACACATCTTTGTAGCTCTGTCTGCCTGATAGCAGAGTTGGAAGTCGTAAATTTTCAAGTAAAGTCTTGACTCCCACAGACTGTCATATTTTCAACTGCAGAAAATCAAATGGTGAATTTCAGGTACTTAGAAGGACATCTCTGGAATTGGGACATGAATAATATGGGAATATGAGAAAACTGTTTCTGCTGCTCCTATCATTACACTATTATGAAGAATATACTATGCGGTAAGTCAGTTTTGTAAGTTTCCGGTTGAATTTCATTAATATTAAATTATCAATAAATATGGGTAACTCCTTTCTATTTAAATAGGTAATTTAACTTCTACCTAAAATGAATAATTTTCTGAATATGTCTAGTGTTTAGAGTAGAAATAAATATATCAATATTTAATATACAACAAATTAGCATGATTATATTAATGTATTACTATTATAAAGACACCAACATTTATATATACTCAGAGGCAATGTATAGTTGTATTGCTGGAAATCTGTGATATTTATAAGAAATATAATTTTTATGCATTTGAAAATACAAGGGACGGCCAGGCGGTAGTGGTGCATGCCTTTAATCCCAGCACTCGGGAGGCAGAGGCAGGTGGATCTCTGAGTTTGAGACCATCCTGGTCTACAAGAGCTAGTTCCAGGCCAGGCTCCAAAGCTACTGGGAAACCCTGTTTCGAAAAACCAAAAGAAAAAAAAAGGAGAAAAAGAAGAAAAAAAGAAAACGCAAGGGACTAAAAGCTTTCAAACTGTGCCAAACAAAATGAGAATATACTTTTTTTCCATTCTTGGAAGGTGTTTCCATAGAAGTAAGACAAAAATGATTTTCAGTTCATATAATTTCTAGTTCTAAAAGTAAAAGAAAATAAAAACACAGAAAAATAACTACAACAAACTTTAAAAAGTAGGTTCATAGAGCTCCATTTTTCATGTATCAAAGAATTTAATGGAAACCAAAGCTACCTTGTATGTGTCAACATAGCGGTCTTCTTTCTCTTTATACTGCACAGCTATAGGCTTAGACAGGTTTCTACAAAAGAAGAGATGATAGAAAAATATGAACTCATTTGATACTGCCAGTATTCAGCTGCTCATGTCTTCATCCTGAAAATGAGAAATTGCAAAATGTGCAGTCCTTAACGTACATAAGCATGTTGCTTTGCAACCCACAATCACCATCTGAAATCATGACCTTATAAACTGCTAAGGAAATGCAAGTCCAGATCTGCATCTGCACAGTGAATATCTGACTCTTCTGGGTGATGCTGTCATACAGTGCCATGCAGGTGTACGTGCACATGGCTATGTTAGGACTGGCGTTCCCACTATTAATGCAACACACCACTCTTAGAGGACAAAGAATGTCCTCACTTTACCCACTATAAAACCTATCAGTGTCTCTGTATGGTGAATCTATGGGTAGAAGAAATAGCTCTGATGTGAGGGATCAGCTGCTCTGGCTAAGAGGCACAAAGGAAAAGACCACCTACAACGTCAACATCTGTCACTTTATCTAGACCAATAGCAAGCTTTGCCCAAGTTTCAGTAAATCAAACCCATCCTCCTTATTCAGATGTAATTATTTTTTGGAGACAAAGCCTCACTATGGAGCCCAAGCTAGCCTTAAGCTCACTTTGCAGTTCAGGCTGGCCTTGTACTTGCAATAGTTCCTACTGTCCTGATCTCCCTGGTGCTCTGCTGTGATTATAAGGATGTATAACCACATCCCCATGGCACAACTTTTTTGAGACATTACTATTTCCTAAGGATGTGGAGTTAAGTAACATTAAATGTACATTCTGATGACCCCTGTCTAGTCTTTGAGATGTCAAAAATTAAAATAGTTTTACAGAAGAGATGTCAATTTACACCACAAAATACGAATAAATTATCTTTTTTGCTTGTTTGTTTGTTTGTTTTGTTTTGTTTTGTTTTATGAGGCAGGGTTTTCCGGTGTATCCCTAGCTGGCCTGGAACTCACCCTGTAGATCAGACTGGCTTCAAACTCACAGATATCCACCTGCCTCTGCCTCCTGAGTGCTGGGATCAGAGGAGTGTACCACCACCACCTGGCATCAAAGAAATTATCTTTAAGATCCTGGTATATATTTTTTATTCCTTAAGAATTTGGTAAGAATTACATTATTATGGGTGAAAATTAAGAAATTTAATAACAACCTAGTTGTTGCTAGGTGTGATTATACATACATTTAATCCCAGTACTTGGGAGGCAGAAGCAGATGAATCTCAGAGTTCAAGCCAGCCTGATTTACATAGCAAGTTCTAGGCTATTGAAGGTTAAATAGTGAAACCCTGCCTCAAACAGACATAAAGACAAACAGAAAAACAAACAAACATAACAACAAATCCTTCAAAGAAATTACAGTTGGGTGAACAGAGAATAAACTAAAAAATCAGTCATGCTGCTATTTACTCATAGGTAAAACATTTGAGCATATATTTGTCCAGCTCTTTTTCTGCTGATTAGTGGGTGCCTATATATTTTTAAGCAAAAGAATGACTTACAAAATAGACTTCTACAGTATTTTTTACATTGATTTATTTTGTATGAATGTGTGGGTATGCATGCTATGGTGTGCACATGGAGGTCAGAAGAACATTTGTGGGAATTGGTTCTCTGTACCATGTGAGTTCCAAGGATCAAACTCAGATCCTCAGACTTGGGAGCAAGTCTAACTTGATGAGTTATTTCACCAGCCCTACTTTTTGAATATATTCAAATCTAATGCTGAACCTTCAGACTGTTTCTGGAGTTTAGATACTTTGAAAAATTACAGGAGTACCACATTCTTAGCTAAATATTTGCATACAGTGCCAGATACCAAAGCAAGCAAAGAACCAGGCAAGTTCAGGGCCCAGCCCTCAAAAACAACTGCTGGTTAAGTTAGAACCTTCATGTTGAGCATTCCCAAGAATAATTCCTAGAAGTTACTTGCTAAAACAGAATATATACATCTAACAGGTTTTTTTTTGATACACACTGTCAAACTGCTTTCCAGAAAGGCCGCATATATTTATACCAGCAATGTGTGAAATGTTCAAATGTCCAACAGCAGTGTATAATATCTAAAAGACAGACAAGATACCATAGTGCATTAACTTGAACCTGATTTCTTAAGAAAAGACCAACTCAGGCCTATTTTGGAGGCATTATAATTAAAATATTTATGAATATCCCAAGTGGAATACTTGAAGTAAATTTTTCTTTAAGTAAGAGAACTTTTTTAAAAAATAAATAAAATATTTGAACTTGGGCTACCTCGTTTCTTTAAAATAACAGTTTGTTCAAGAAAGGCAGAAAAATTCTAAATACTCTTCCTTTAATTCTCAAACTTCAAATTAAGAAATTATTTCCAAAGGTACCAATGACCTTGTCTGATGCCTCCACACCATGTGTGTTTATATGCATGTGTACACAAGTATGTATTTCAATTTTTTTAAGTATAGAATGAACATTCTTAATCTAGAGATCTGAAATCCTAAATGATCCTAAACTCAAAGCTTCTTACATACCATGCATCAAAACCAGCCAGACTTCAGAGCATCTTAGATTTGATATGTTCAACTGGTAGTCTGCAAATATTCTAAAACTCAGGAACTTAAAAATACTTAGGATCCTAAACATTTTGGATAAGGGATGTGTGGACTATACAATGATTAAATAATGTTTTTTTTTTTTCATTTCAAGGGGTTTCATCTACTTGTTCTTGTCATTATTCTTTTGGATCCTCAGAGAGTGCTATCTTTGATAATGAGAGTCTATTAAGTTTGTTTCTATGTTGTTTCCTTGTTCTCCAATACAAGATATCCTAAACTCAGCTTCCACGTTTTCTTCTCTTAAATTTAGAAGAAATAAAAGGATTAGTGTGCTGGCTAGTCTTGACACAAGCTAGAGTTATATGAAAGGAGTGAACTTCAACTGAGAAAATGCCACCATAAGATCCAGTTGTAGGGCACCTTCTTAATTAGTGACTGTTGGGAGAGGGCCCAGCCCACTGCGGATGGCTTCATTCCTTGGCAGGTTGTCCTGGGTTCTATGAGAAAGCAGGATGAGCAATCTATGATGAGCAAGCAAGTAAGCAACACTCTCCATGACCTTTGCATCAGCTCCCACTCCAAGGTTCCTGCCCTACTTGAGATCCTATCCTGGCTTCTTTAGATGACTATCAGCAATATGAAAGTGTACGCTGAAAAACCCTTTCCTCTCCAACTTGCCTTTTGGTCATGGCATTTCATCACAGCAATAGCAAACCATAACCAAGAGAGATAGGAAACCATCCTTATGCAATTTCTACTGAAATAATTGATCCAAGCAATAAAGCCATGGATGAACTATTAGATAAAAGTTCTATGTGAACCTGTACCTACAAATCATCATAAGCACCCCCAGTGAGGGGGCATTACAGCCTTCCTGGTGACAAGTAGGACATTAAGCTTACACAGCCATCTATGATGGATTCCTCCCAAAATAAAGGCTAAGTTGAATACAAGTAAGCCTTTTAAGCTAAGCCCTGCTCTCTGGCAAAGAGACTACTGGAACAAATGCTATTATGCTGCAAAAACTGAAAAAAAAAATCAACACTTAAAGGTCTTTCTAGATTTTGTTTTCACATGTCGGCAATCAAACGCAACAACTATACTTGATTTAAAATAACCTATTATAAAAGGCATTGTTGAGATAAGCAGGAGACAATGAATATGGATGGTATGTTATATTATCAGGATTGTTAATTTTCTTAGACAGGATAATAGCACTATAATAATATAAGGAAATACCCTATCATTACAAAAGATGTATACAGTAGAACTCAGAGTTTACACAACTAGATTTTCTGAAATAAGATGATGCAAGTTTGGTAAAATCTTCATAATTCACAATTGCTGAATTGGGAAAGATGAATTATAAAGTCTTCATTAATCATTAAATTTTTGTGCATGATTGAAAATTTTCAAAGTAAAAACTTTAACGGCATAAATTCAGCATGTAGGTGGACCCAAAATGTGATGCTTTTACTTACCTATAGATAGATGGATCATTGAGGTCAAGTGTTTCACTAACATAGTCAGAAAGGATAAAGGGGAACACAGGGTATTGCATGAGATCATTGAAGGATCGGCCAGCATGCTTGTTTAAATGAGTCAAATATTCAAAATTGGTAATTTGTCCGGTATACCACAGGTTTGTCAGAGCAGTGATGTTGCCATACTCCAGAAGATTGGGGAGGTTATTTGTGAGAATGTTCTGGTATACATCATCACGAACCTAAAAGGGAAGGAGAAAATAGGATATTTTTAAGTTTATTGATATGTCCCTAGAGAACCTGAAATCCTCCCAGGAATGTATCTGCATTAACTCTAATGCAGTTTCCTTCCAGAGGCAGACTATCAGTCATTAGCCTTACCGCTGGATACATCTGCTAGTAAAATTATCTGGCAGGAATTTCTGTTATCTGCTCATAATTCCCAAGGAAAAGTTATGCACAGAAGTCACTCAGACATAGATACTAAAAACAAAATATTCAATAAAGGTGCAGCATGATGGTGTAGACAGAGTGGTATTCTGCACTGACAGACTGATTGCATCAGAACAGATCTGGTCTGTGTGTTCCTGCTAAACCTTTCAAGCCATTATTATATCAGTAATATGGAGGTCATAATGTTTACCTGACAAGAATTAAATACAATGTCCTGTGTAAGCAGGATACAAACTCACTACCTACTGAAAACAAATAGGATCAATCTCTCAACTCTTGGGATTCTTGGACTGAACCCAGGGCCTTGTTCATTCTATGTAAACATTCTACCACTGAGCTACATCCCAGTTCCATAGAAACTTTTTTCAGAGATTAATAAAAGTCCTGTCATATAAAAGGGGTTTTCTGAGCCGGGTGTTGGTGGCGCACGCCTTTAATCCCAGCACTCGGGAGGCAGAGGCAGGTGGATCTCTGAGTTGTGAGTTTGAGGCCAGCCTGGTCTCTGTTACACAGAGAAACCCTTTTTTTTTCGAAAAAAAAAAAAAAAAAAAAAAAAAAAAAAAAAAAAAAAAAAAAAGGGGGGGGGTTTTCTGAGTCTTCCAAAATAAACAAATGAAACTCAATGGGTTTGGAACACCCACCTCAAAGTCTACATGTTCAGGCCTAGAAAGAAGAGCTCCTGATGTGACAATGAGAGGTAAGACAGAAAGGAAATGACAAGAAAGAGAAAATGTAGGGACAGACAGAAACACAGTGCTAACAACTGAAACTGTCACCTAAAATCAAAGGTTGCCAAATGCTGACACCAAAATAGATGGATAGGAATTTGTGACAGAGTGTGCACTAACTCTGGAAGGAAAAAAGTGTTCATTCTCAGCACACAATGACACCAACATGTCAACAGTGTCCCGTACAGGCAATGGGATACAGAACAAAGGCAAGTCTAGATATTCTGCAGGGAGAGCACAGTGCTGGGGACTAAACAGCCTTGTGGAGTGAGACAACAAAGTAAAGGTGGCAGGGATGCTGGGTAATAGAGGGGCTGCTTGTAGTTGTTTGAATGGGAAGGGCCCCCATAAGCTCATATGTTTAGAAATTTGGTCATCAGGGAGTAGAGCTGTTTGAAAGGATTACAAGGATTAGGAGGTGTGGGTTTTTTTGTAGTAGGCATGTCACTAGAGGTGGACTCTGAAGTTTTAAAAGTCTATGTTAGGCCCAGTCTGTGTCTGTCTCTCTGTCTCTCTCTGTGTGTGCATGTGTGTATAGCAGGATATAGCTCTCAGTTACTGTTTTAGCACCATGCATGCTGCCACACTCCCTGCCAAGATAATGGACTAGACCTCTGAAACTGTAAGCAAGCCCTAAATGCTTTCTTTTATAAGAGTTGTCATGGTCATGTGTCTATTCACAGCAATAGAACAGTGACTAAGACACTGTTATTTTATATAGTCAGGGTCAAGAGGGAGGGGATGCTGTTTGGTACAGTAAGGGACTCTGATGAAAAGGTACTTCATCAAAGGGCCTGAAAAAAGTGACAGACTGAGTCATTGGGAATTCTATGGAAGCATTCCAGGCAGCAGTTAAGTACAAAGACTCTGTAGCATCAGTGTCTGATACATTCAAGGAGAAGAAAACCACTATGGGTAGAGAATGAGTAAGAGAGAGAATAGCAGATGAAGTCGGAAGATAATAAGGTTCTTGACTACCGGGGGTTTTCTCGGGCTCTTGTAATGGCTTTGACTTTCAGTGAGTCGCCTGAGAAGTAACTACAGAGTTTTGACTAGAGAAATGAAACAGACTGAGGGGTGGGGTGTGGATGTAGCTGGGTCAGTTAAGAGGCTGCTATAAAAGCTCTTAGTGAGAGATGATGGTGGCTCAGAGCAAAACTGTAGCAGTTTAATCAGGTCATGGGTATGCTGGGATAGAGTAGACATGCAGGGTGGGAGGAACTATTAGGATACTCTCAAGGTTTTTGGTTTGGGCAACAGAGAGATAGAGGTTCCATTTATGGAAAGAGGGAAAACTGGAAGGTTATTTACAGGGTGAATCTTTACATTTAGTTTGAGATACAAACTGGCAACTCCAAGTGGAAATAGCAAGACAGAGTTAAATAAGAGGGTAAGATGTGCAGGGTAGAGGCCTTGGCACTGACAGCGAACTTGAAAGTTATAACATAATTTGCTTTGAAAGCCATGAGATAGATGAGGTCGGAAGAATGAGCGTGAACTACTCAAGAAGGATCTGCAAACATGCTGAGTGGGGGAGCTGATGAGGGGTAAAAATGGAAACCCAGGAGTCTAGAAAGGAAGGTGTCATGAGAGAAAAGAAAAGGACAGTCCGTGTGTCAAATGCTTCTGGTGGGACAAGGTGAGGAACACAGAGTTAGCAGCAGAGTGCAGAACTAAGCTACCAGAGGCCAGGTGGAGGTGGCTCACACCTTTAGTCCTAGTACTTGGGAGTCCCATGGCTTTAATCACAGCACTAGGGAGGTGGAGACAGGAAGGGATTTGGCTGGGCAGAGAGAATTTAAGTTGGAAGGAGACAAGAGCTCAGTGCAGTCTGATGTTTGGTGGAGACAGATGCAGTCCGAGGACTGCCCCTGCAGTCTGAGGATGCAGTCAGAGAATCTGAGGACAGGTTCATCCCTTTAGTCTGAGCATGGGTAGAGGTAAAAGTCTCTCTCTCTAGAGGCTGGCTGCACTGCTTCTCTGATCCTTCAGCTTTCACCCCGATATCTGATTCCAGGTTTTATTTATTAAGACCAGTTAGAATCCGTGCTAGAAGAACCTAAGGGACCAAAGGTAAGAGAAGGGAATGCAGGGACAAGCTGATGATGGCCAGCACATGTAATTCTTTCCTAGGCTTTCCACATAGTAGGCCTGTGAAGCAAGTGATGGCATGTGAAGGAAGGACCACAGCCTGAGCAAGTACTAGCTACTCCTTTCAGTCACTTTAAGGACTTCAAATTTAAAATTTCAGAGGTCAGAGAGAATTTTTATAAAACTAAGGACTTCCTTAATTAACCTTATTAACCTTATCTTATTAAGATATAAGGTATACATTATATAATTTTAGAGTACCAATTTAAGAAAATTAATCTTCATTTAATTAAGTTTCATATGATTAGTAGCATCATTGGTTACATAATCACTTCAACAGTTACAAATCTAATAATGGTGGACTTACCTTGGTATTGTCAAATGCCAACAGGAGTGTTCTGCCATTTGTTAAAAAGATTTCTACAGCATTATCTCTCAGTTGCCACCAACGTCTGTGAACTTCTTTAATTTCCTCATATGTCCAGGAGAAAGATGCTGGCTCTAACTCACCCTGAAGGTTCTAAGACAAAGGAAGCAGACAAAAGTATTTCCATTATACAAAACTAGCTATTTTGGCTTTAAATATCAAAACAAAATACACAATCTTTCTTCCATAACAAAAAGATAAGACTATCTGAAAAACCTCCCATTATATAGCACTGCATACGTTAGACAAAATTTAGGAATAAAAAACAAAGACTATTTATAGATCTGTTTAAGGTTATAGAATACCGAGAAACTTTATCTGTAATATTTTTATGACAAATACTAGTATATCCAGAGGAATCTTTCATCATTACTTATCCATATAGATATCCATATGCTTATTTATTCAATTATACAAAAATTTTCCTTCCTTTTGATAGCAAAAGTACTCAACTGTGAATTGGGAGTGGCAAGGAGCACTTATTTGTTGCTGCTCAGGACACTGATGAGGAAGAATGACACTAAATAATAGAAATGTGCTTAATTTTGAACCCTAACTCTAATCACTGAGACCTAGGCCAAAAAGAAGAGACAACAGTCTTCCCTCTAAAAGGACCTTTTAGAACGTGGTTGTAATCCACATCCATCTACACACAGAGTAATAATGGGTGAGCTAGCTCTTTCATTATATTGGATTTACACAGTTTTTAAATTTTTCCTAGGTTTAAGTAAACATAAACTCAAGCCTCCACTCACCGAACTTTCAACTGTATCAGAAGCATTGTCTTCCACAAAGTACATTCCACATTTACCTGCAGGAAGTAAGTGGACAGAAGGGTTTGAAAGTATGTGTGCACTGTTCTATTTGGTGAAGGGTGGGGACCTCTGAAGTCCTCTGGCTTGAGTTTGAAAACAAGCAGCTAGAAACAGTTCCATACATACTTTAAAATAGTACTCATAAGATCTCAGTTGATTAATCTTCCTGTGCCTTAGATTTCTTACTAAAAAAAGGGGAGAGTGAGAGCTGAATTTCCAAAATTACTTTAAAAATAAAATTAGAATATATATAAATACAAAGCATGCTATTGGCTAGTTCTACTATTATCTTCTTATAGTACAAGCATACTGATTGGCTTTACTCTGTTACTTGAAGTCTCTGTTAAAATAGTGAAAATTTTAACTACATCAACAGATTTTAACTTGAAAAATCTAAATTGTATGTAGTAAAAGGAAAGACTGAATATAAAGATGTTCACCCAGAAAGTCAACTTAATAAAAAGATTTTGAACATGTACTTTCAGAAAATGCCATTTCTTCATATTCTTTAGAGTAGTCCCCTGCCTTTATTTGTGGTTTTGTATTTATTTACAACCTGATGCTGTTTACCCTCCTTTCTGTCCTCCCCACAACCCACTCTTCCCCTCTGTCCCCCCAACCATTTTTCCTCCATTTCTACTCAGAAAAGGGCAGACCTCCCATTTATATCAACCAAATATGACCTATCAAATTGCAGTAAGACTAGGCACCTCCCCTCACACTAAGGCTGGGCAAGGCAACCAAGTATGAGAAATAGGATTGCTAAAGCCGGCAAAAGAGCCAGAGACAGCGCCTGTTCCCACTCTTCGGAGTCCCACAAGAAGACTCAGCTGTCCAAGTGTAACACATGCAGAGGGCCCAGGTCAGTCTCATGAAGGCTCCCTGTTTGCTGGTTTACTCTCTGTGAATCCCTATGAGACTAGGTTAGTAGATTCTAGGGCTTTCTTATAATGTCCTTGACCCCTCTGGCTCCAACAATCCTTTCTCTCTCTCTTCTGCAGAATTCCCTGAGCTCCACCTAATGTTTGGCTGTGGGTCTTCATATCTGTTTCCATCAGTTGCTAGATGAAGCCTCTCTGATGACAAATGGACTTGACTCTGGTTTTGTTTTTTAAGGATTGGGTTACTTATAGTCAACCATGATCTGAAAAAATTCTATTGAAAATATAAAAAAAGTAAATATTTTTTAAATATTTAATCATGCTACTCTAAGTACATGATGAAATTTAGTCCTGAGCTGCTCCATCCTATCTGAAACATGAACCATGTCTTCAGGAAGTGTATCCAGGTCTACTAGTCAGCCACTGGCTGGTCATTAGGTTGGCTGCTGCAATGTTGAATACACTAATTACCAAATAACTTTTATTTGACTTTAATAATGCCCCCTGCAAGGCAAGAGTAGTGATGCTGGCTATTCACATATGCCGAGAGAAGACATGAAATTGTACTTTTAAGTAAAAAGGTGACAGTACAATAAAATATTTTGAGAAGGCTCATATTCATAGAGCTTTTATGTGGTGTTGTTATTTTGTTAGTTATTTTTGTTAACCTGTTTCTGTGGCTAATTTATAATTCATCTTTATTTATCATGGTATGTGCACATGGAAAAACAGTACTATCTGTGCTTTAGAGCATCCACTTTGGCCCCATGGGTAAGTGGGGCTGTCTTTATAATGTCAAGGCAAAGCCACCTACGTGATGTTAAAAAAATTTTACCTCTGTATGAAAAATACTTCAAATTATTTAAGAATAAACTAAGGGAGGGTGAATATGAGTAAAATTCTTTTAAAGCAACTTACCTAACAACAATTCCCCAGCTGTCTCTCTGGATGGTGCAACACTGATACATCTTCGATTCACTCTGTCAAAACATGTTTAAAATTGCTATGATTCAATTTTTCCCAATTTTAGACTTCAAGCTTTTTAACCTAGTAAAATATTAATGCAAAGCAGACTAGAGTTTCAGTAGCATAAGCTGTCATGTCAAAACCCAAATGATGAGCCTGTGCTAATTATATAACACTCATCAGGGCAGAAGTGATGGAAATCTTTAGGAAAGTCTAGGGATTATTGCAGCTGCCCGTAGAATATATGGATTTAGCTACCTAAAATATGCCAATGTTTCATAATTTCAGTAAGTAACTAAACACTGTGTTAGGTCATTGATATTTCAATGTGGGATAAAAACCTAGTTTTTTGCTGTTGTTTTTAGGAAAACCAGGGACATTGGGATTAGAAAATTTCTGTTCTGAAGGCACTGTTATTTAAAGTTTCTAACTATAAATGGGTACAATAATAATAACTACCACAAGAATATGGCAACACTGCTAAAACTAATGCATACCAACACATTTAACATTCAATAATACTATGAAAGCCTGTATATAATCATTCCCTTTACTTATGAAGTGAAGAAAGTGAAGCAGAGAGGCTAAGAAACATGCCCAAGATCAGGCAGGTAGGCAGGGAAGGAACTGGAATCTGACACTTTAGGACACTACATTCCACTCCTGTGGTGGCACCAGCAGCAGCTCTATCTTCCTTACAGACTAGAAAGCCAGCTACAATTTAGTGCATATGCTAGGAAGAGTCAGCACGATGACTGGTGTCCATTAAGCCCCCATGTAGGAAATGGCATTTGGAGTTTGCCCTTCAGTCTTGTCCTGTCCCAACCTCTTTTGTTTAAGACTTTCCTAACATCACAGCATTATCTGAAACCAAAACTACACAAAACCTACAATGAGCTAATTTTGTTTATCAATTATCAAAAAGTGAAGGAAGGCATGTACTCAGATCTACCTTATGGATTCACTTGCAGCTTTGTCTTTGACAGTAGAGGAGAAGGAAGAATGAGTTTTGTCTTCAAATAGGTAAGAGAGTGGTGGCTTGACCACACCTGTTGAGAAAAAAGTACACATTTATCTAGTAACAGGTTACCTGACATATCTACAGGTCACGGCCAAAGTTACTATTACCTTCTGACTTTTGTCTGTCCCTAAGGAGATACTTATTTGGAATAGTTAAATAACATCTCTGCAAACGTCTCCTCTCTCGGTTTGGCCCTTCTGTTGGATCCAACTGCCATGAAGTTGGATAGTAGATTGGATCATACCAGACTGCTCTGCAAGTTGAAATAAAACATCTTAGTGGTCATCCAAGGACTTACTTATAGCCTTAAACTCACTATAGAGACTGATTAAATAAACACAATGCACCTGTTTAATTACAAAACAGCAATTTGTACATTAGGGGAAACATAGACATAAGATAAAGACTAACATAGAAAGTGAGAACTTGCCCCTGAGTCCAGTTCCCAAGTTCCCTTCTGGAGTGAGTGCTGCTTCTAGTTTCCTGTATCTACTAAATTTTATTTTCTGCTCCAAAATGTAAAGAAAGTTTCTTTGGTTATAATTACATCATTTCCCCCTTCTCTTTCCTCCTTCCAACCCCTCCCACATACCCTCCCTTGTTCTTTTAAATTCATGGTCTCTTTTTGTTATTATACATCCCCCTCTCTCCTAAACATATAAATATATCCTTCTCAGTCTTCATCATGTTACTTGTGTGTATATTTTCAGAGATGACCACTTGGTATTAGGGAACTATTTCTCCCACTCTCAGTATTCCTTAGCTGTCTGTAGTTCTTTGTATAGCACTGAGGCCTCATGAGATTGCCCCCTTCCATGTTAAATATATTACCAATTTTAAAAGATGTGTCCCTTCTACCACAGAACTTTATCAGCATTATACAACACACTATACCTAACATGGTTACTAGCTAATGGAAAATTTTCTCCAAATTAATTTTTTTAGAGTTCCCATTTTTTTCTACTGATAAAAGTTAGATCCTTTTTGTACTATATGTCACATTTTTAAAATTTAAGATATTAAAGAAAAAACTAAAACTGTAGTAAGTACATTTTTTTTTAGAAACCAGATTTCAAGAAACATCCTTAATTCTATTACTTAGAACATTACTTTCTGTCATAATGTTTCTGTCATAATGCTGCTGTTACTATTCCTTTGCTGTTTCCAATTAATTTGCTGCCTTCTGCATTTTGTATCCTTTCCTTAGGGTAGACTCACTAAAATATTTCCAGAGCAAGAAATATTTGCAGGGCTCGAATATGCACCATTCCAGGCTACACCACAACCAAAACTCTGAATAACAACAGCTAACATGTCTGGCTAATGTCCTGTTGTCAATATCGGCACAAGAAAAAAAATCTAAATAAAAAATTAAAGTATAGTAAATAATGGTTTTAAAAATCAAATTCACAGTTGTAATTGATAACTACAGGTAGGAAGATTAAGTCCAAAGCCCCTCTCTGCTACACAGGAAGTGCAAGGCCAACCTAGGTGACATAGGACTCTGTCTCAAAGGACCATAAAGCAAACAAAAAAGGCAAATTGCCCTCTGTCAATAATAAGTATTTTCAATTTGCTTAAAAAGTCTAATGTGGGGCTGGAGATATGGCTCAGTGGTTAAGAGCACTGATTGCTCTTCCAGAGGACCTGGGTTCAACTCCCAGCACCCACATGGCAGTTCACAACTGTCTGAAAATGCAGTTCCACAAGATCTGACACCTTCACACCAATGCACATAAAATAAAGTTAAATAAATCATTAAATTTTTTTTTTAAAAAAAGTCTAATGTACAGCAAGAGAGTACTCATGCTTTCTGCTCTTTCAAACTTCAGGGATAATGGAATTATACTTTATATCTATGCATGAAAATATTAATTCTTCAACAGATTTTCTGAAAACAAATTTCCTTACTTTTTGTCATTAAATAAAATAAACACCCATTAAAATTAAAATTCAAACCACTGAATTCTTTCCAATTTTTTGTTGCACTTAGCTGAGACTGTTATCAATTCTGTAGAAATATATACACCAATTTCCTAATTTCCTCTACTTAAAAAAATTTTGGGGGTGAGGATTGACCTCAGGGTTTAGCACATGCTAGGCAAGTGCTATTTTATAAACTTTCAGTTTGTAATTTCCATTATTATATAATCAGTAGTGTATTTTAGTACTCAAAGTTAGGCTAATAAGCTATTTTTTTTCTTTTCTTTTTTTGAGACAGAATCTCACTTTGTAGGTCTGGCTGTCCTGGAACTCACTAAGTAGTTCAAGCTGGCTTTGAACTCACAGAGATCTTTCTGCCTCTGCCAACAAAGTACTAGAATTAAAGGCATGCATCATCATGTCTGACTGTAGCTAGCTATCTTAATTAAATATAAAGAATGACATGTTAATTTTATTTAATCATTAATAATTCGCTTTTTTCTTTTTTTTTTTTTTTTGAGACAGGGTTTCTCTGTAGTTTTGGAGCCTGTCCTGGAACTCACTCTGTAGACCAGGCTGGCCTCGAACTCACAGAGATCCACCTGCCTCTGCCACCCTAATGCTGGGATTAAAGGCGTGCACTACCACTACTCAGTTAACAATTCATCTTTTAAAAGAGATTTATTTATACATGTATGAACATTTTTCTGCATGTATGGATGTAGACCATATGTGTGCCTAGTGCCTGAGGAGGCCACAAGAGAGCACTGGATCTCCTGGAACTGGAGCTACAGGTGGCTTGTGAGCTGCCGGGACAGTGCTGGGGAACAGGAACCTGTCCTCTGCAAGAGCATGAGCACTCTGAATCACCAAGACACCTTTCTAGCCTCCTGATAACGCATCTTTAAAATCATATCGATAAAGTCTAAGATAGGAAAGATCTAATTCTTAACTACATCTAACTACACTCTTGACAATTTCTCTATCCTTCTGCAAAAAAATTTTTTTTTAATTGAAGTCAATTTTACTATCTGAAAGAGCTGCTGCCTTTAGGTTTTGCTTTCAAGAATTAAAAGAAGTTCATGCGACTATTTTTAAAGATTGCAAAAATGATAATTAGATAAAAAATGTTTCCTTAACTAGTTTAACAAATCTGAATTCTATAGTGAAAACAGTATTTAACATCATTTAAAAGCTGAACCAGATATGTTCCCAGTACACACCTGTCGTGTGTCAGCTGCTGGATGAGCTCCTGCCAGTGTCTGCTGGCACTCAGGTCGACTTTGTACATCCCTCTGATGTGCTGAATCACCTTTTTTCTTTCAATTCCTTGGGAGAGAGATATGGCCTGGGTGATATCTGCAGCTATTTTAGATATGTCCTTGGATTTTAAATCGAGCCGCTGAAAGAGACTAAACAAGATTGTTCCAAAGTTAAGTATCTGTGGAACATTAAATAATACTGTAGTATTACATCTGAGGGCTGGGGGTACAGCTCAGTGGTATAGCATTTGACTAGCAAGTATGAGAACTTGAAGTCTCATCTCCAGCATATATATAACATATATACATACACATGCACACAGATACAAACACACACAGAAGTAAATACATATGCATACATACAAATAAAAGTGGCCTCAAAAGTTTCCAAAATCAAACCAAAAGAAAAAAGGCCTGCTGTGGAGAACTGGAGACTTGTGGAGGGCAGGACTTTGCAGACTGTAGCTCACCTCTGTTGATTATTGTTAACTGTTTTCTGCCACGCTCCTTTACTCACACTCTCTTCGTTTTCATATTTCTTCTGTTCCTAAAAGAATTCAACAATATTGTATAAAACTTATACACTTTTTTCTTTTTTTGAGACAGGATTTCATGTATCTCAGGTTGGCACTGAACTCACTATGTAACCAAGGATGACCATAAACTCCCAATCCTCCAGCCTCCGCCTCTCTAGCACTGGGATAATAGTGTATACCACTACATCCAGGCCCTTTAGGAGAGCACTCTATATACTGATCTACATTCTGAGCCCTAAACTTGTTATTTCTCATATAATATTGGCACTGGGCTTAACAAAGTAATTTTGAAACCAAGTTAATAAAGGAAACTTACTACTCTCAAGAGACTGTAATATAAGCCACTTAAACAACATTAAATTTCCCTCTTTATTTTTTGTATAGTTTGAGCCATTGACATTAGAACAGAAAAGTATGTTCCCCAGCCTGCTGAGTATATTTGCTTGTTAAAAAAAAAAAAACCTTAAGTCCAGGTACATTTCAACTTGCTTGCCCCTACAGAATCTGTGCTTCATCAGGGTATAAAAATGGCTCAGTGGTTAAGAGCACTTGCTGCTCTAGTCAAGGACTGGGGTTCATTTCCCAGTGCCAGCATGATGACTCACAACCACCTGTGACTCTGATTCCTCTTCAGATCTCCAAAGTCACTGCACATATGTGATACACAGACTCACATGCAGGCAAACATTCAGAAACATAAAATAAATAAATCTTAAAAAAAAATCTTTCTTTCATTGAAGGCGATAGATAATGGATGATGATAACCAAAGAATAGAAAGCTCCTCAAAATAAGTCTGTTTTTTAGTTTCCTGATCAAAAACTTTTGTGGTAAAAATGAAAGAATAATTGCAAGCTCATCATCAATGTTACCAACAGTGAAAAAAATCTTTATGTCACCATGTGAAGAGTATAGCAGGAGGCCGGGCGGTAGTGGCGCACGCCTTTAATCCCACCACTCGGGAGGCAGAGGCAGGCGGATCTCTGTGAGTTCGAGGCCAGCCTGGTCTACAAGAGCTAGTGCCAGGACAGGCTCCAAAGCCACAGAGAAACCCTTTTCTAAAAACAAAAAAAAAAAAAAAAAAAAAAAAAAAAGAGAGTATAGCAGGATTTCCTAAAAAACAAACTCTGACTGATAGACTCACCTCTTTGATCATTTTAATGAGCTCTGGTTTGGAAGGAGCACTGGGAGGGATGCACTTGTGGCCACATAATTTTAAAGCATTCATAAGCAGATCTGCTGTGTCCATGTCTTCTTTATTTAACTCATCTTCATGATTATGTATCAACTCTGACAAATACAAAACCAACTTGGCTCCATGCTTTAAAAAAAATTATAATGCTTTGGTTATAAAAAAATTTTATTTTTTCCATTTAAGTTATTTAATAATAAATTTAATTATATTTCTAAAATTAGTTGGGTCAACTTCAATATAGCTGTAAAAACATGATAAAGTAGATAAAAAATTTAATTATATTTAGATATTCCTAATTTTATTTGTTTTAATAATAGAAAATGTTTTAAAAAAGAATCTAGAAAATGTCATAACTTCTACAAACTTTAATAAACTGTTAAATAAATTAGAAAAAGAAATGGCACTGCCAGTGTAAGAAAGATACTATTAAATATTAAATCTATGTTTAATATCAAGTTTATGTGGTATTCATCAAATTATTCTCTGTGTATATTAGAAACTTTTCATAAATGGTTGAAATGAAGAAATCTAATTATCCAGCTTCCAGGGAGAATTTGTTAAGAAAAAATAGAAAATGAAGTAGGTATAAAGGAAAACACAAAAACACTGAACTAGAAAACAAACTGTCTGTTAACCTTAAAGTAAAAGTATGTCTCCATCCCCTTTCCTTTGAGTTTCACTCAGAAAATGGTAAGACTTTAGGAACAAAAAACTGTCCCTAGCTCGTCAAAACTGACTCCTCTCAAGGAAAAGAAGAGGCAAGAAACTCAAGGCAGTAAGATCCCGTGTCTCATGAGATCCACACGAATGTCAGGGGAGGGCTGGTGTGGGCCAGTCTATGAGCAGACAGACCTAAAGCCAAAATTGGAGTTCTTAAGGTGATGACAACTATCCTTTGAAGTGCAAACTTAAATCAAATTTTATTGGGTGGGCCTTCCACACAATATCTATCACATATGATTGTCACGTTTACATACATGTTAAACAATAATTATGCCAACAAAATAAACACATGCCCTTTACATCTTCAATGATACAAACATTACTGAATTTGGCTTTATGGCATTTTAAACTGTGAATAGAATTAAATGTCAACAAATGGGTCTAGAAACGATTACATCTTAGTTGATATTTAAGCCAACATGCTGAATCACATCATGTTGCTAAGAGCCTAAGATGAGCATATGCAACAGTGAAAGTAGCAAAGCTTATTTCAATGCAGCATTTTAAATTAGTCAGAAGACAGCTGCTATCTGACCAAGAGAGGAAAAGCAACAGATGCTACGAGAGTAAAAGCATTGAAAAGTTGGCAAATAAAGAAAAGTGGTACATGACTGGCGTATTTTCCATGTGTATTAAAAGGAATGTTTGTTTTACATTAAAACTATCTCAGCTTAGTATTCAATGACATTCTAAACTATCTTTAAAAAGATATCTGGAAAAAAAGCCACTAGGAACAGTGGCTTAGACCTCAGCATTTGTAGGCAGAGACAGAAGGTTTGCTATCTGGATATCTGGGCTACAAAACAAGAACATACAAGGAAAAACCTGATGTTTTCAAATACTATCTCATTTTACTATCCTTTGATCAATTGTTTTTTGATGAGAAAAGGTGTTAGGACACATGTAAAAAGCTCTTTTTTTGTTTTCAGCTCTCAAAAAGTTGACATCACAGAAGGCAAAGACAGGAAGATCACTTTAGACCCCAAGTTTAAGATAGGCCTGGACAACAGTTTCCATCTTAAAAACCAAACCAAAACAAACTGACTTAAGAAACTCATTCTGTTGTAAATCTTTATAAACTAACAAGAGTGTATAAGAGTAGTTTTCAGTGAAGGTTCTCAGAATGACATGTTCTGAATGTACTAAAAGAAGGAAGGGTTAAGAGAAACACAAGGTAGACAAAGGAGACTTGATGGAAGAGGTTGCAAGGGACAGTGAGGAGAACTATCTTGAAAGGAAGAGAATTCACTACAAAGGAGTTGAATGGGAAAAGCAGCTGTGAGCTTTCCAACCCGAGGAGAAAGCCAACAGAAGAAAGCTTGCATGCAGCTAACAAAAGGCATGAAGAGCAGTCCTTTAGAGGACAAGCTGTCCAGTAGAGAACAGGAGAGTGAAGAGCTCTCAACAACAAAAACAGACACAGTAAGCTAAGATACTTACTTGTGGGGATGGGCTAAGGCAGTCTCGAAGTATATCTTGATGAGCTGGTTCATGAACTATTTCAAATATTTGCTTCCTTTCTTGGACAGTATGGGTTGGTGACAAAATATGTGCTAGCAGTCTTCCAAGCTGGACTCGGAAAGTTTCTTTACAAGACCCCAAGATTTTGGTCCACTGTTGCTTATAACCACTGGTTTTATTTGAACCCTAAGTCAAAATAGGAATGAATTGGGATCAGACTTTAAAAACCTAAATATTATTAGTAGCAGACGTATTGTGTGAGGGACAGTGTGTGCCACAGCATGCATATGGGGGTCAAAGGACAACTTCGTGGGATTGGGTTCTCTTTTTCTACCTTTATATGAGATCTAGGGATCAATATCAGGTGGTCAACATTTGTGTAGTGTTTTTATCTGCTGAGCAAGCTGCACAGTTCAGGATCAGACTTCTTAAGCAATAATATACTAATTTGACACAACTCAAGGAAGACAATAGACCATGATTCATTCTAGACTTAATATTCTAAATTAGACACTCATACACATATCTAAACAAATAAGAGTTTAAGAGACAGATTTAAATAATATTCAGAACTTTATATATTTTTGCCACAAGTACAAAAAGAGATAAGCACAGAAGAGAAGCTAATGTCATCAGTCATTTTTCAAAAATGACCAAGGGATTACATATTGTCAATTAAAATCAAATCAAAACAACAAGAGAACAATGGTAAGTAAGGTCACCTTGATTTTACAATATAAAAGACAAGGAACTCATAATAAAGTTGAGTCACTACCACCACACTAATTACAATAGTTACAAATTTAGAACTATATAGAAATTGATCATTTTTTTCCCTAATGTATACCCAACAAGTTTATTTTTACTGCAGCTCTACCAGTAGTCTAGTATTGACCAAGCCACCTGGGCTTAATATTGGAATTATTATATTTTAGAGTTTACCCAGAACTTCAGAAAGGCTTTCTAATTATTCCTACTCTTAAGACCTTATGTCTGAGTGATTGAATTCTAAGTGCTTCTACAGTTTATTTAATGATCAGAGACGGACACTAAAATCTAGTTCAGATTCAGAGATTGACAGTGATGAGTCATGGCATTCTAGAATTAGACTGGCTTTTGGTACTACTGACATAGTGAACTGATCAATTTGTTCCCCACAGTCAAATATAAATGATCTAAAGAAACTCAAGTGAGATGATAGTAAGTGAAGTCAGACACCCATCAATATTCTCTATATTATTTTGAAGGTACCAGATATGTTTATTCCAAGACCCAAACATTATATTAATTAAAAACTCAAGAATGTAGCTATAAATAAAGCCTTTTAAAAAAAAGCATATTCATTTACAGCCACAGTAATCATCAAAACCTTACTCTTCCCTGATGCTACGTGACGTTCTTCATTTTGTAACAAGTAAGTCAGCAAAATATATTATTCTATTATTGAAAGTCTATGCCAGGGATAATGGCACACACCTGCAGTCTCAATTAGCAGGAGTCTGAGACATGGAAATGCTAAGTTCAAAGTCAACATAGGCTACATAGTGAATTCTTACTTCAAACAAACAAACAAAACAAAACAAATACCTCCAAAATAAAAAACAACAACAAAAAACAAAATGGAATAACTAATTCAAATTGTTTTGACTGCAGAAAAATGCTGAACAGCAAGAAGAAATATGATTTTGGAAACTCACAGTTTAGACATGTAGCCCTCTATTCAGTTTCTGTAAATGGACACTTCTAATTCACTAAGGTACTTACAATAGACACTTTGAATCCATCTACCAGATATGTGAACATTTCTCTCTGAAATGGATTGCATGTAGAAGGTTGCTCGTGACGCATATCTTCTTCAGAAATTTCAGTCTGGGAAACTGAGGTCTTGATTTGGGCTGCATTTTCTGGAGTTCTCAAAATGTCAATAATATCTGAATTCAACTCTTTAAATTAAAAAAATTAAAAATTAGTTAACTCACTGATTATATACATATAGTAATGATGTTGGTAAAATTACCTTCTATGGAAAAGAGGTAGGATAAATAACCTGAGGATATTTACTATAGGCATAGAAAATAATTTTATATCTTCCTAAAATTACATATAATACATATAACTGTGTATATTTTAATGAAGTTATGCCACTTGGGATCTCCAAAAGCCATATACAAAACCTAACCTAAAAAGTCTAATAAAAACCTTGGTACTGGGCATGAAAAACCTCCCCTTTCAAGTTGCTGGTTAGAAGAGGCCAAGAGACTCCCAAAACAATATGGGTTATTGCTGTTGTCTTTGGTTGCCTTCCAGAAGTCTGAAGATAAGTCCCTATTACTGAAGATACCATGCACTGTAGACACAGGATTTTGAAGACTCTAGCTGGATCTGACCTGAAAGCCTCTTTCCTAAGTACTAGCTGTCATTATATAGCTGGAATAAATGCTATTCCAGCTGCCAAGAAAGGAAAGCAATCCAGCTGTGACACCTATAAACCACAATGACCAGCACAGCAAGATATTCTTGAAGGTATATCTAGGCAGTAATCAACAGCTATCAAACTGGATTTAAGGGCTGTTAAAGGAGAGAAATCATGCTGGATACTATAAATCTAGCCAACTGCCAGTGGCTAGTGATGCCATGGATTTTGGAAGAAAACCTGCAACTGCCATTTTCTTAAACCAGTGTAATTTCTAACCACATTCTAAATAGTTATCCTTATACTCACAGAAGAGTGTAGCTCTCACCCCTCATTAAAGAAGCTTCTTTTTGCAGCCAATGAAGATCATTTCAGAAAGTCACAATTAACCAAAATGAACAGTCAACTGATCATGAGGTACCCAACCCCAATTGATACATCTACAACACAACCATATACCTACAGCTTAGAGAACATTGTGGAACTTAGGGTAGAAAAATTGTAAGAGCCAGAAGAACAGGAAGTCTTCTGTAAGATAGTATCTTCTAGATATTACAGGGAAGTTGCACTCAAGAAATTTCAACAATATGATTGCTTAAACAAGACCTGAACAATGACAACAACAGTTGACACATCAAAGTAGATGGGAGAAACTGCAGAGCACTACTCCTAGATGAAAAGTTACAGGCAATAAACAACTATTGAGAGGAGGAGATTTAGCCTTCCCCTGAGATGAGCACTTCAATGGTTATCCAAAACCAAGTAATCAGTACTAAAAACATATACATAAAGCAATACTAAATGGATTCAGCAAGTTGCATAAAAAAGAAGGCATGAATTCGAGAGGGAGCAGAAAGGGAGAGACATGGGAAGAGCTGAAGGTAGGAAAGAAAGGGGGAAAATGATATATTTTAATTAAATTTATAGAAAATCCTCTAGTCAGGTATACTGGTACATGCCTTTATTCTCAGCACTTGGGAGGCAGGTAGATATCTGTGAGTTTGAGGCCATCTTGGCCTGCATAGTGAGTTCCAGGACAGCCAGGGACTGTAGAGATTGTTTCACACAAACAAACAAAAATAAAAATTTTTAAATCTGTATTACTATCTTGCCATAGTATAAATGTGGTAGATGTGCTAATTAAAATAGATAAAATGTGATCAAACAGTGAATTCACTTAAAACAATATAGGTATTTAAGAGTATTTTAGTTACGAAATTGTAAAGGTCAAATTTGCTAATGAAGATGAAAAGTGCTAGAAATTACTAAGACCATTCGACTCCTATACAAATCAACTGAAAGGCCACATGACACAGATTAGATGGATCTGGGATGGATAGCTACATGCACTACTTTTAATGCTATAATGTGATAATCTTGGTTCAGTTTGGATTTAGTATGGAAGTCTGTTGTTCTAAATATAAATTTAAAAAGTTAAAGCAGAAACACAGTCACAAAATTCCCCTTGGGCTTGCCATATGTTTTTATGAGCAGATGATTACTTCTTTCTTCCTATCTTCCTTGGGTTACCAGAATAATTCTTTAAACAAAATTTTTAAGATTTTTAAGAAAATTTTATTTTTATCTTCATGAATGTTAGGCCTACATGTATATCTGTATACCACATACATGCCTGGTGCTCTCAGAGGTCAGAAGAAGGCATCAGATTCCCTGGAACTAAAGTTACAAATGGTTGTGAGCCACCATATGGGTGCTAGAACAGAACCTGGGTCCTCTGTAAGAGCAACAAGTGCTCTTAACTCTGAGCCATCTCTCCAGACTCCATGAATGGTTTTTAGAGTTCTATTCTGACTCACTGATGGTGCTTTAATTTTTCAGTTTTACTGAAAGAAATTATATTCTATATATAAAGTGTACAACTTGATGCTTTGGTATATATACCAAATGTTAACTTATCGAATGATAATGTTAGGGAATACTCAACAGTCCTGATATAATTGTGTGTGTGTGGCCTCAAACTTGTGATCCTATAGCCTCAGTCTTCACAAGTATGCACCATTGAACATAGCTATAGTACTTTTGTTGCTGGTGGTTATTTTTTGTAGCACTCGCAGTGGTTACTCCATGTGTTAGCTTAACATTGTCTTCATGGAAGAGCACATTAAACAACAGTGGGGTATCTCCACACATCTAGCAGAATGGTGACAACTCTAGATCCTGGAGAAGATTCAGGAAAACCTGGATTACCCGTGTATTGTGGAGAGGGATGGCATATAAACTACACAGCCACTTGGGAAAAGTTAAAACTGCCACAGAGCCCAGGAAATGTATATTGGGTGTTTATCCCAGAAAATGAGGCTTATATTCACACAAAAACCTAAACATGAATGTTGCTAGAAAGTTTGCTTGCAGAAACTCCAATTGGAACCAGCTTAGATGCCTTCAACAGTTAAGGGCTTAAACAGACTCTGGTACATCTACATCGTAACATTATTGTCTAGTAAAACAAACAAAATTCCAACCAAACAGATTGCTGATACATTCAAAATAAGCAGAATGATTTGCTAGAGAATTTCACTATATAAAAATGCCAATGTACTTAATATCATATTTATAGAAAACATTTTCCAAGACAGGGTCTTACTATTTAGCTCTGGCTATCCTAGAACTCACTATGTAGACCACACTGACCTCTAACTCACAGATTTGCCTGCCTCTGCCTTCCCAGCACTCTGGGGTTAAAGGTGTGCACCACTACATCTTAGGTTCAAACAGTTCTCCCACCTCAGTGCTGGGATCGCCACAGGCACAAATCACTGTCTGGCTGTCTCCTAAAAACATTGTAAAAATACAGAAATGCAGGGTAAATTGGAGGTAGATAGGGGCTGAGGAGGAAGAGAGTTTGACCATAAAAAGGCAATATGGCAATTCTTTCTGGGGATGGAAATGTCCTCCTGGACTATATCCATGTCTCCTTACTGAGAGTGCCACTGTATTTTAATTTTGCAAGATTCCATGGGGGAAAACTGTAGGATCTCCTTATTATTTCTAATAATAACCCATGAATATATTACTTTGTCAAAAGAAAAGCTGAAAAAAATAATGTTTTGAAATCAATGGCTAACACAGACTAGTACTTAACACACTAAGAAGTAGGGTATTAGTCTCTAACATAAGGCTCCAGAAGAGAAAAAAATAACGTCTTAAAAAAGCAAACCTAGGGGCTGGAGAGATGGCTCAGTGGTTAAGAGCATTGCCTGCTCTTCCAAAGGTCCTGAGTTCAATTCCCAGCAACCACATGGTGGCTCACAACCATCTGTAAAGAGGTCTGGCACTCTCTTTTGGCCTTCAGGCATACAGAAAGAATATTGTATACATAATAAATAAGTAAATAATTAAAAAAAAAGCCGGGCGGTGGTGGCGCACACCTTTAATCCCACCACTCGGGAGGCAGAGGCAGGCGGATCTCTGAGTTCGAGGCCAGCCTGGTCTACAAGAGCTAGTTCCAGGACAGGAACCAAAAAGCTATGGAGAAACCCTGTCTCAAAAAATCCAAAACAAAACAAAACAAAAAAAAAAAGCAAACCTAATCACCTCCATCTGACATATTTAAACCTGTAAATCTGCATTGAAAGGGAGAAAACTGAGTTCTGACCTTGGTAAATGATCCTGTTCACAGCCAAGATGATGAGTCTCTGCAGTCTCTGGGCGAGCTCTGCCTCCGAGGCCTGGCTGGGGTGCTCCTGGCTCATCCTCCTCTGCATCATAGTATGTAGCTCATCACTGGCCACCGAGCGCATCTTCATTAGGAGAGACTCTGTCTGAGCCAGGGGGAATTTTCGAGGACCTTCAAGTACATAAATTATCCAATGCCACAGTAAATGATGGCCAATAAACTTATTTTTACTATAATTTTTTGATTACTTGTCATGAAAAGAAAAACTTTTTATTACAACATTAATTTATATTAAGGAAAAAGAGTAAGAGAAATTAGCACTTTTCTTTCTCCAAAGAAGTGCAACAGTACTACTGATTTAAAGTCCAAAATAACAGCATTGAAGCCAGTGACACAGGAGGATGCTGATCATTTGTCCAAGTCTGAGTCTTCTGAAAAACTCAGAGTATCAGATGGGCTTGTGTGGCTTTGACACCTGATCGACTATTTGCACTGTTTCACTTCCTTGTATTCCAAAATCATCAACAGTTTTAAAGAATAAGACATTTAGGTTAAAAAAAAAAAAAGGAGAAGAGAGAAGAAGAAAAGGAGGAGAAAGAGGATGAGGAGATGATCATGACCATAATAATTTAGTAATAATGTTACTATGCCCTGGTAATCCCTGTTGAATCTTATAGTTTGGAAAATTATACATAATGACAAATAAGAAATCAGTCAGCAAGAGTGAAGAAATCACAAAGTAGATACAAGCCTAGCAATTTGTCAGTACAATGATTGGGGTGAACGCATCATTTGGGAAGCATTTCCTGAGAAGAAACACCTCCCCAGACTGAACAAGGCAAAGTGCTGTTTGTTGCTGCGCTTACTGCACCTGCTCTGGGAAGCGCTGCACACATGGTGCATCCAGGAGAGAGCGGGGAGGAGTCTTGATTTAATGGACTGAAGAAGGGCATCGGAAGCTGGCCATAGGAACCAAAATGACGTCTTGGTATATGAGGAGTAATAGAACCCTTCACTGGAATTGAACCTTTGTTTTAAATTATGAAAACAAATATCAATTTCCATCAACAACTTGTTTTTACAAATTACTTGCATCTAACTAAACTATTACAGGTTTTAATGACTCACCCTACATGATATTTAAATTTTTAATAGATTTTTTAGATTGTCCGCTAGTAAGTATTTTTAATCAGTTAATAATTTTGGTGGGTAGAGTCACCTTTCAGGCAAAAAAAAAAAAAGAAATGAAAAAGAAAATTATCCTTAGAGATATTAAAAATATTATTGTTGGACAATATTTCTAATCTTCAAGGTCAATTCATCCTCACATTATCCACAGATTCCTTATGTAGAATCCAATGACAAACATACCCCGGGCAAGACAAGGCAGTAAGACAGAGTAAGAGTCTCACACGGTCTTTATTTGTGAGTGCGGACGTGTACTTCAGCACTCATGCTTTAGAGCCACACGGCCGGGGGAAGTCTTTAGCATTTCTTTCTCTAAGCCCCAGTTTCCTTGTTAGAAGATATATATTTAAAAAATAAAGCAGAGCTGTGTCCCAGGAAGATATTTATCACTGTCTGACACTATAGTCCTATAGGCATACATTTGCTTATATGCTCATCCGTCATTCCCTCCAGTTCTATGTACGTGGCTGGTTCACATTATTTGATGGTTGAATGAATGAAGAGCATTTTTATCAAGAACATTAAACATTAATTAAATAATGGATATAAATGCAATATTTATCTCATCCTTCAAAAGAATAAAGCATATTTCATGTTGATATTATTTTTATTGGTTAAAATACAAAGGAAATTCATTTGTGTGCTAATTATACTAATCTATTATCTATATGTATGAATGATACTTTACATGGATATATATCATCTCGAATAATACTCTACTACTTCCTCTATTTTTAAGTATTGAAGATAATATTTAAAGTTTTTTAGTTGAAAAACTGTATATTATGATCTTGTTTATAATGGCAAAAGCTCAAAGTAAAAAAGCTAGGGAAGATCACAACACACAATACAGGAACTACCAAACATCCATTAAGGATGTTTGTGCTCTTTAATGTGAAAGGATATCTATACTGATCAGAAATAGAAGTTATTTTATAAACAGTTGGTAGAGAATGATACCATTTAGGCAAAAATATCCTCCCATCTCTTCCCCCCCCCCACACACCTTCTCTCTCTGTGTGTGCACATGTGTGAAAAGTCTGAATCTGGCCCCATTCACTGGGCTGACAGGAACTCAGGACTGCCCAACAGAATGATCCACATGTGAGGCTGAAGGAAGATGATCTGGAACATAACAATGTCTACCTCCTCTGTGAGTTTAAGAATGTAAAACCTACATGTGATACTGCTAGAGAAACAAGATTCCATGCCATGGAATATCGGAAGTGACCACTACAGTTAGAAATGGAAAAGGACACAATTTTTACCTGGGACAGAAGACATATAAAATGGGGGGAGTGGTTCAAGAAGAGAGACTCTGTCCAGACATTCAACAAGGAAGACTACATAGGGGCAGCAAGTTTAGTTACATGAATATTTTGTAAGTTTGATTTATCATAATTTAAACATATTACTACAAACATATTTAGAAGTATTTTCTATGTGTGGGCTTTTCATCACATGGCTTTAAAATTTTGCATAGCACTGAACCCAAAGATGAAAATTAGTACAAGGGGAGAAAGGTCTGAACTTAAAAGCCTTTAAAACTGTAAGAGTAACTCCAAGAAATATACCAAGCACTTTGTTCATATGTATCCAAGTGTGTGCATAAAACAGCTACTGCAGATACTATGTTCTAAGCAGCAGCTAAACTACTATTACATTCTATCACATAATTATGTATATCCACTGTATATAGATAATAGACACATATGTCTATGTGTATATGAACATAGATCCTAGGTTATCTTTCTAGTTTATGTTTCTATAAAAGAAGCAGCAGTTTTTGTGGAAAATGTACCAGCATTTATTATTTGATGATTCACACAAATTCACAGAAAGCTCTGACACCATGTGTAGTCTATTCATTTGCAAGATACTCCTATCTGCCTGGATTCTGCACTTTGCTTTCTTCTAGTCTATACTCCTCACAGAAGTCAAAGTTCTCTCTATACAATGAACATCTATCTGATTATATCATGCACCTCCTAAAAACCTGATGACTTCCATTAGGATAAAACCTGGACAAGGTCTGTACAGCGTCTTCTGGTACAATGGTTTCTGCTGAAAGTAAAACTTTCTCAGATTTTATAATTAGATTCTTTGGGGGGGGGCGGTTAAGACATGGTTTCTCTGTAGCTTTGGAGCCTGTCCTGGAACTAGCTCTTGTAGACCAGGCTGGTCTCAAACTCAGAGATCTAACTGCCTCTGCCTCCTGAGTGCTGGGATTAAAGGCATGTACCACCACTGCCCAACTATAATTTGAATTTTTTTTTAAACCAAGAAATACAGTTTAATTCCTTGGAGATGAGACTCGGTATGTTAGATAGGGCTAGCCTCAAACTCCCAGACACATACCTGCCTCTGTTTCCCTATTGCTGGGATTAAAGGCATGTGCCTTCATGCCAAGCAAGAAAAATACTTTTAATGCAAATGACATCAGAATACAGGAGAGTATAGCTGCCTTCAATGTGTAATTATTAAAATGCCATTTTAATACTCACCAGCAATGCTTCTCCGCTTCTGAGACACTACATGGTGGTGAGCAGAAGGCGACTGGACTGTATCTATTGGATTTTCAGAGTCATGATTGGCTGTGCTCCTTATAAATTCCAAAGCAGCCTGGAGAACTCTAAGCTGCAGGGCCAAAGCCATATCTAAACCCAGAAGAGACAAGAATGTTTTCAAGCTATCATTGTTTGACTATTTTAACTAAATTAATATATCATCTACTATATAAGGTATGTAATATTCAATATCTAAACAAACATTTTGAGTCCTGTAAAAAATATAGTCTTGCAGAGAATTAGATAAGTTAGGAGTGCAGCAGATACACAATATTCAATATCAAAATGAAAAGAACTTAGACATAAGTTAAAAATAATGTTAAAGAAAATTCCTCTATGGGCACTATAAATTTTTTGTTACTTTATTTGAGACAAACAATGTCTCCTGTATCCCAGGCTGATTGTTAACTTGCTATGTAGCTGAAGATGAACTTGAACTCCTGATCCTCCTGTCTCTACACTTTGAATATGTATCATCATACTCAGCCTTACTATAGAAATTTGAATTAAAAAATAACAAACCATAAATGTATTTCATTTAAATAACTTTCAAAATCAGTAATTTTGTATAAAGTAAAAGCTTCAATAATCCGCATGCTTTCAGGTTTCAGTGACTTTATTAGCTCCAATTAAAGAAAATTAAAGATCATTCCTCTTCCACATAAGCATTTGCATTCTACTCAGTTAAAAAAAATGTTATTAGTTTCTGTCAGTAATATATTGCCAGAAACGAATTATATCACGTCATCAATCACTCTATTTTCAACCATCCAAAGGCTGCTTTTTAATAACAATTAATACCAACACAAAATTAAGTTTAAACTTTCAGTAAAAGAATTATGAGAAAAATTTCTTAAAAATTGATTCTTACTTTGTGTCCTCTTGTTTTTGCTATTCTGAAGATAGCCAAGAAGTACAATAAGGTCTTCAATAACTCTAAAATACTGTGAGCCCGAGGAACTGCAAGCGTGAATTGTAACTGCTATGAGAAGTTGCTGTATATCACAGGCAAGCAATTTGTATTCGTTCAAAGGAATGCTAAAATGAGCCAAAAACAAAACAAACAAACAAAAAACCCAAGACATTTATAAGTAAAATAGCCAACAATTTAAGACAAAGAGCTGGTTAAATTCTATGCTATCAGTATGCATTCATGCAATACTTATTTTTGCTTACTCTATGGTGAGCAATATACCCTGTACACTAGGAATGGAAAAAGACATTTTGAGTCCTGTCAAAAATACAGTCTTGCAGAGAATTAGATAAGTAAGGAGTGCAGCAGATACAGCAGATAGAGATTAACACAAGATACTAAGGGAATATTCACATAGGTTCCTAGCCTACATGAAGGGTGAAGAATAAGGTGTAGTAACAAAACTAAGGGTTAGTCAATTTGAACTGCTTAATTAATTAATCTCTCTGCATTTCAGCTGTATAAATTCATTTTAGGGATTATAAGTTTAAAGTTATACTGAACTTGAATGAAGGATAATAAGCTTGAACGTGTATTAATCACTTATAAACACACAATAAATATGAATCAGTTACTATGCCCACAAGTTTAACCTTGATGATCTACTCAGGTATATGACACAGGCTCAAATACTTTTTATATTAAGTTTTTTTCAAATTAAGTAAGGGTTAGAAATATAAGTTTCTTAGGGTCAATTAATACAGTATCACACAGGGATTATCAGTATGATTTATTTTTAGGAAAAACTATTTTCAGAACAAACCTATAGGCATCTTCCAATCTTTACCAATTTTTTGCACTGCAATCAATACTAAATGTGCTGAGGAAATACAATACTTTGTGTTTTTACTTTTCATATGCACAAGCACATGAACCCTATATATAATAAGTGCCCAGTGAAAGCTGAACTTAGTGAGTATAAGGAGTCTATTTTTGCCCCAGACAATCACTGGATACAGATATGTTCTATACTCTGCAAAAATATGGACAACATTTAGTGCTTTGGTGTATAATAAGATGGTGCATCTACAGATTCCTATTTTAAAATTATGCTAATAAAATGGTAACTATATCAGATGTGGAGACATCAAAAACACAGAATCTAATTAAGAATTTACTTTTCAAAGCTCTTACTCAACTGGCAGGCAGCCCTTTGTAAGTGTCCTTTTGACTATTAGAAGTTAGCTTGTACTAGCAGTGAGAACATACTATCATAAACTGACCACAGTATCAGTGATAAAGCAGCAAGTGAGTTAAAAGAGATGAGACACGTTCTCTGCTGTTCCTGAGCTGCAAGTGGATCAGTGAGTTATGTAGCTCTATCTGATCTATTCCTAACTGAGGGGAGAGGAGGTTGAACTACAGAGACTATAGTGGAAGCTTGATAAACATACCTGAGAGTAAACTTACCGTCTTCAATTCTAAATGCTCAAAACCAAGTCATATAAACAAACTATTCTTAATCAAACATTTCATCTTGGAGATGAAAACATGCCATCTCCAAGTTAACTTAATTTTGTGGGAAAGAAATTCTTTGAAAGTTTTACAAAACAAATCAACTCTTTTTTTTTCTTTCTGTTTTTTTTGAGACAGGCTTTCTCTGTGTAGCTTTGGTACCTCTCCTGGAACTAACTCTTGTAGACAAGACTAGCCTCGAACTCATAGAGATCTGCCTGTCTTTGCCTCCCAAGTGCCGGAATTAAAGGCGTGCACCACCATTACCTGGCTAAAACAAATCAATTCTTTAAGGTAACAGTCTAATGATCTTATCAGAAGTAATTTAAATTATCAGATGCAATTTAATAAACTTACTTCTTTTCTAATCCATTCAGGGCTGCTACTGTATTACACAACACATAGAGTAGACCATTATCCAACAACATGTCTGCTACCTTAGAACAAGAGTTTAAGACTTGAAGAAGAAGTAAGAGAGCATTATGCAAGAGTATATTGTCATAGAGAGAGGTCTCTATTAGTCCCAGTACTGGAATGATAGACCATTTTTGGAAAAGTTCCATGTGTTTCACCTCCTCCAGATCAAATCTGTAATAAATAAGATACAGGGAAGAGCATGTTAGGAGCAGTCAGACACAAACTGGAAAAATATGTTTGATACCACAAAGCTGTTTTTAACCTGATTTTAAAGTTATCAAAAAAGTGTTGGGAATAAGGATTTGTAATTTTTTTTTAAAAAAGATGATAGTATCTAGTAAGGCAAAACCTAAGAAAAATGCATAAATACTCAGGTGAAATACACACACAATTTCATAACTTCAATTGATTCATCTGAATTCATCCACTGACAATCTTTTTTTTTGTTTTTTTGTTTTTTTTTGTTTTTCGAGACAGGGTTTCTCTGTGGCTTTGGAGCCTGTCCTGGAACTAGCTCTGTAGA